>NC_077232.1:307851786-308151786 GCF_027887165.1 Monodelphis domestica | reverse complement strand
CAATTAAAAGCCTCCAGAGGACAGAGAAGCTCAAACCCCCAACAACCCTCCCACAGAGCTCCAAGAGGGGGGACTGACAAAAGCCCCCAAAACCAAAAAAATGAGAGGAGAAAGAGCACAGACAAATATGGAGAGTAATGGAGTGGTGAATATGAGCAAAAAACAGAAAAGAAGAAAGAAACTACAATAGACAGCTTCTACTCAGCAAACATAACAGAAGGGGAAAGACCAGAAAACAATAAATCAGAAATCCCAGTGAATTGGATACAGGATGTGGAAGAACTCAAAAAACAATTAAGAGAGGCTGAAGACAATTGGGAAAAGAACTGAAAAATTAAGATAAGTCATCTGAAAACAGAGGAACTTGAACTAAAAATGAGAAAATAGTGTGTTGAAAGCCAAAATCAACCATCTGGAAAATGAGGCAAAGGAGATGAAAGATGAAGCAAAGAAGATGAAAGACGAGGTAAAGAGGATGAAAGATGACTTTCAAAGAAAATCAGACTAGAAGGAAAAGGATGACCAAAAAGTAAGTGATGAAACCCAGTCTTTAAGAACCAGAATACAACAGCTGGAATCAAGTGACCTCACAAGGCAGCAGGACACTAACAAAACAAAAAGAATGAAAAAGTTGAGGAAAATATGAAACATCTCATTCACAAAACAGATGATTTAGAAAATCATTCAAGAAGAGACAATTTAAGAAGCATTGGTCTACCAGAAGACCATGACAAAAGAAAAAGTCTAGACATAATACTACAGAAAATTATTCAAGAAAACTGCCCTGATACCCTACAACAAGAGGGGAAAGTGGAGATTGAAAAAATCCACAGATCACCTCCTGTATTTAATCCCCAACTGATAACACCCAGGAATGTTATAGCCAAATTCAAAAACTATCAAACCAAAGAAAAGATATTACAAGCTTCCAAGAAGAAGTCATTCAGATACCACAGAACCACAGTGAGGATTATGCAGGATCTGGCTGCATCCACATTGAAGGACCAAAAGACATGGAATATGATATTCCAGAAAGCAAGGGAACTAGGTCTACAACCAAGAATCAACTACCCAGCAAAACTGACTATATTCATATGGGGGAAAGTTTGGTCATTCAACACAATAGAAGAATTCCAAGCATTCATAAAGAAAAGACCAGACCTGAACAGAAAATTTGATGTCCAAGCACAGAACTCAAGAGAATCATCAAAAGGTAATTTAAAAAGAGGGGGGAAAAGAAGAACACAACAAAACAACAACAAAAAAAATTTTTAAGAGACTCAATAAGCTAAAATGATATGTATCCCTATAAGAAAAAAGGTCATTGGTAACTCTTAAAAACTGTTGTTATCACGTCAGCAGCTAGAAGAACAAAAATCACATGATTATCTCAATAGATGCAGAAAAAGCCTTTGATAAAATACAACACCCATTCCTATTGAAAACATTAGAAAGTATAGGAATAGAAGGACCTTTCCTAAAAATAATAAACAGTATATATCTGAAACCATCAGCAAACATCGTCTGCAATGGAGATTAACTAGAAGCCTTCCAAATAAGATCAGGAGTGAAAGAAGGATGCCCCACCCCTATTATTTAACAATGTACTAGAAACACTTGCAGTAGCAATTGGAGAAGGAAAAGAAATTGAAGGTATTAAAATTGGCAATGAGGAGACCAAGTTATCACTCTTTGCAGAATCAACTAAAAAGCTAGTCGAAATAATCAACAACTTTAGCAAAGTTGCAGGATACAAAATAAACCCCCATAAGTCACCAGAATTTCTATATATCTCCAATCCATCTCAGCAGCAAGAATTAGAAAGAGAAATTCCATTTAAAATCACCCTAGACAATATGAAATACTTAGGAATGTGTTTGCCGAGATAAACACAGGAACTATATGAACATAACTACAAAACACTCTCCACACAATTAAAACTATATCAAAACAATTGGAAAAAACATTGATTGCTCATGGGTGGGATGAGCTAACATAATAAAAATGACAATCCTACCCAAATTAATTTACTTATTCAGTTCCATACCCAATGAATTACCAAAAAATCTTTACCGATTTAGAATAAAACATAACAAAGTTTATTTGGAAGAACAAAAGATCAAGGATATCCAGGGAAATCATTAAAAAAAATGTAAAGGAAGGAGAACTTTCAGTCCCAGATCTCAAACTATACTATAAAGCAGTGGTTATCAAAAGAATTTGGTACTGGATAAGAGACAGAAAAGAGGATCAGTGGAATACACTTGGAGTAAATGACCTCAGCAAGACAGTCTATGATAAAACCAAAGACCCCAGTTTTTGGGACCAAAACCCACTTTTTGATAAAAACTGCTGGGAAAATTAGAAGACAGTATGAGAGAGATTAGGTTTGGATCAACATCTCACACCCTATACCAAGATAAACTCAGAATGGGTGAATGACCTGAATATAAAGAAGGAAACTATAAGCAAATTTGGCGAACACAGCATAGTATACTTGTCAGATCTTTGGGAAAGGAAAGACTTTATAACCAAGCAAGAGCTAGAAAAAAATCACAAAATGTAAAATCAATAATTTTGATTTCATCAAATTAATAAGTTTTTGTACAAACAAAACAAATGTATCCAAAATTAGAAGGGAAGCAACAAATTGGGAAACAATATCCATTACAAAAACCTCTGACAAAGGTCTAATTACTCAAATTTATAAAGAGCTAAAGCAGTTGTACAAAAAATCAAGCCATTCTCCAATTGAAAAATGGGCAAGGGACATGAATACGCAATTTTCAGTTAAAGAAATAAAAACTATTAATAAGCACATGAAAAAGTGTTCTAAATCTCTTGTAATCAGAGAAATGCAAATCAAAAGAACTCTGAGATATTACCTCACACCTAGCAGATTGCCTAACATGACAGCAAAGGAAAGTAATGAATGTTGGAGGGGATATGGCAAAGTAGGGACATTAATGCATTGCTGATGGAGTTGTGAATTGATCCAATCATTCTGGAGGGCAATTTGGAACTATGCCCAAAGGGCCATAAAAGTCTTTCTGCCCTTTGATCCAGCCATAGCATGGCTGGGTTTGTACCCCAAAGAGATAATAAGGAAAAAGTCATGTACAAAAATATTCATAGCTGCGCTCTTTGTAGTGGCAAAAAATTGGAAAATGCCCTTCAATTTGGGAATGGTTGAACAAATTGTGGTATATGTTGGTGATGGAATACTATTGTGCTCAAAAGAATAGTAAAGTGGAGGAATTCCATGGGTACTGGAACAGTCTCCAGGAATTGATGCAGAGTGAGAGGAGCAGAACCAGGAAAACATTGTACACAGAGACTGATACACTGTGGTACAATAGAATGTAATGGACTTCTCCACTAGTGGCAATGCTATGACCCTGAATAACTTGGAGGAACCTATGAGAAAAAGCACTATCCACATCCAGAGGAAACACTGTGGGAGTAAAAATACCAAAGAAAAACAACTGCTTGAATGCATGGATTGAAGGCATATTGTTGGGGATGTAGACTTTAAATGAACATTGTAGTGCAAACAACAAAATGGAAATGGATCCTGATCAAGGACACTTGTAATACCCAATGAAAATGCGTGTTGACTGTGGGAAGAGTGGGTGGAGGGGAATGAGGGAAATGATGTGATTATTGTAACCAAGGAATAATGTTCTAAATTGACTAAATAAACTTTTTCAAATGGGGAAAAAAAAAGAAAATTACAGGGAATAAGTCATAGTTCAGTAGAATGTCATACCCATTCCAATCACAAGGGTAATATTGATTTCATTATTATTTTTTAAACAATAGGGAAAGATTGAGATTAATTTAGCTTGACCATCCACAAGGGACAAAAGAAGAGGATGAAGAGTATCTATTACCTCTATCATGATGTGCAGCTGAAAGGAGAACTTAGAGTCTATCCACTAGTATGTATATATGGGAAAGACAAAGTGAATATACAACAGGTTGTACCTTTTGTGTATAGCAGGAATGGAATAGTCTGCATTATCTTCAGGAAATTGAGAAGCTCCTTTAATGGCTAAACTCTTATTTAGAAAAAAATACTTGACCTTTTTAATAACAATATTCCTCCAACTTTGTCACATGATTCTGATATGTGGACCATAATGTTCTGCAAAGAAATGAAAATGAATATTTTACAAAGGGAAGCAATATAATCAACAAAGAATGTTGCAGAAGAACATGAGTAAAGTTTACTTTCAGGAGACTTTTTTTTTTTAACAAAAATGAACTAGTCCTGTTCACAGGGTAAGTGATAACAGATTTGGATTGACTGCTCCTCTGCTTTCTTTGTGTTGTCTATCAGGAGAAAGTGAGGAAGATCTCTAGTACACGAGATGCATCTCTTTGCTGGATTTATGGGAGGACAAAAGAAATTGTCCAAGATGGGGTGCAACCTTCTTTGTTGGAGGGAATAAGGAAATCAATTACATGCAAATTTATTTGAATATTGATGAGCTGATGTGTGTCTAAAAACAATGATTAGGAATGAGAAAGAATATGAATATTCCTTTTAAGGACTGGTTGAAAGATTTGGATTATCTGATAAACTTTTTGTAGATTTTAAAATTATCTCCAATACTCCAAGTATTATACTTATAACATTTATTAATGATAATTAAAATTAAAATAAACTAGAGTTAAAAGGGAACTAATTCAAGCTGTGGTCTCGGGAGAAGAGAGAGAGGGCAGGGAAAACATTCAACTTAAAAACAATAATGTAATGATGCTAATGTGAACAAAGGGAAAAGGATTCTTGGGACAAGAAAATAATTCTGGCATATGGAGTCCAAGGAGTCCAAGTCAAGATTTCTAAATATACATCTTAATTTATTGTTGAGAGAAATAAGGGTATAGGAATTTGGAGGCAATTTTTAAGTAACTGGAATGCTTTTCTGTGGAAAAAGACTTAGACTTGTTCTGATTGACTTGAGAGCCAATCAACAGTGAAAGTTTCAAAAACATGGAGTTATATTTGAATAAATGACTAATTTCTTTAAAATTAGAATTCTACCAAAGGTGCTGTCCCAGAATATAGTATATCTCTCCTTCACTAGGGATCATTAAGCAGAGGTCAGATGAAGACTTATTAATGAGGTAGACTCTAGGTATGAGTTGAAATAGATAGCCTCAGTGATCCTTCCCAATTCTGAGATTCTGTTTCTGTATGAATGAAAATCAAAGATAAATGAGTAAAGGAGGAAAAAGCCCCTATCTTCTTTCAAGAGTTCCAGGCATCGGTCCTTTTTAATATACAGCAATCAATGAATAGTTAAGGATTTCAACTTATTCTTTTCTTTTTATCCTATACTCTTTAAATTCTGAGATCATTGAGATCAGGGACCATCTTTTACCCTTCTTTGTATCACTTTCTTATTAAATGGTTATTAGGTGCTTTCTAAGTGTTTATTGACTATAAAATACTTAACCTCTTAGAGAACCTAGCCTAGTATCTTTCACATATTAGAGATAGGGACTGAATTGCAAAGAGAGTATAGGGAACTCCCACATGAGGAAATTCTCTACCAAAGCATTTCAGCACCATCTCTGCAAATAATAACCTCAGAGTTGCCTGGGAAAATGAAGTCTAGTACAGAATCACATAGGTAGTATGGGTGAGATGCCAATCTTCCTGGATTTCAGGCTGGCTTTTTAGTCCCTTTACCACACTGCTTCTTTTCACATAATAGGTGTTCAAAAATACAGAATAAATGAAAAAAAGAAGGCAGAAATTAACTATCCTATATGTCTTTTACATTTAAATGACTGCCTTCTCTTTTCTAAGAAGGTCTGTGTTCATAAACAAATATATCCAGAGGAAAAACACACAGCTGGATAAAAAAAAAAAACACCCTCCCTTATACACTCTTAGTGCAAATAATTCCAGCTGTTAAACAATAAGACAATACAAACAGGAACAGTTAAATCTGCTTTAAAAAAGTAATTCCCATAAGATAGCTGAGGGCTCACCAGACAATACTGAAAAGTAATAACAATCATGTAACAAGCACTGGAAACTTACTCAAATTGAGTGGTAGGGAATATTGGGAAGAGAATACTCATGAATAAACTGATAGAGACTGAAACCAAATGGTGGGCTAGATAGTCTTGAGAGTTGAGATGTCCCATGGTGATGTGATTCTGCTGCTTTCCAATCCTTTGTCTGTAGTCATATCTTTGAAACCTTAAGTTGGGCTTGTGTTTGGTTAATTTAAGGACTGATTATTTGGTTTAGATCTGAGATCATGTAAATTCAAATAACCATATTTGAATAACAATATAACTCAGCAACTCCTTTGTGGCAAACCTCCACTAAGAATTATATTACTGGCATTACTGATTTGAAGGGATATCTCCCTGTAGGTTTTTGCCAGAAATGTAATTTTTTTTTGCTGAATTACAGAATCGCAGAGGTAAGAAGTTCTGAGTCTTATGTGTAACTGAACTCTTATATTAGCAAAAGGTTATAATCTACATTTGACTTGAAACTCTCCAGGGATCAGGAACCCATTATTTTCCAAGGAAGTCCATTCCATTTTTTGAATGGATTTAATAACCAAAAGATTTCTCATTAAATCAAGTTAATATCTGCCTCTATGAACCCCCACATCCCATACACATACACATATATACAAACATACCCTCCAGTGCTCTTAGTTTGAATTCTTTGGGACCAAGGACATAGGATGAATAGAATTCCCCTTCTCTGTAGTAGTCCACTCAAACATTTGAAAATGACTTTTATAGTGATCCGAAGTCTTCTATTATCCAGCCTAATATACCTAGTTCCTTCAAATGTGTCTTCTCATTTAATAATCTCTAATGGTATGAAATG
This sequence comes from Monodelphis domestica, assembly GCF_027887165.1. Classification (NCBI taxonomy): domain Eukaryota; kingdom Metazoa; phylum Chordata; class Mammalia; order Didelphimorphia; family Didelphidae; genus Monodelphis; species Monodelphis domestica. Next base: position 308,144,915 of record NC_077232.1, on the reverse strand, counting down.
ATTAGTGCTTCTTCTCTAGACATGATCTATTTTGTCAACATCATTTGGGTCTTGGCGCCAGGAACTGTGACATTGGGTCTAACCAAGCTATAGTGATATATCACTTTGATTATTCAGAATATACCTGTTCTGTTAATGGGGAAGAAGTTTTCCTTTGATAGAAATAATTGAATTAGTGCCTATTATGTACAAGAAAAGTGACAATGCATAAATGATAGAGTTTCTTACTGGATACTTGATGTCATATAAATGTTCATAAATATACAATTCTTGAACAGAGAAATGGGCAGGAACACTTGAATTTATATCTTGCCTCTCATATTTATTAGTGTGTAACCCCAAGAGTAAATCATTTACCTCCTAAAAGTCTCCTGAATTTCCTTATTTCTGTGAATGAAAGAAAAAAAAAGGAAGGAGGAAATAAGCATTTGCTAAGAATATCCTATGTGCCTTGTATATTACAAAGACTATGTTATTTCACCCTCACAATAACTCTGAAAGGTAGATTCTATGATTATTTATATTTTACATTTAAGGAAACCAAGGTAGACAGAGGTTAAGTGACTTCCTCAGGGTCACATATCTTAGTAAATGTCTGAGACCAGAATTGAACTCTGGTCTTTCTGACTCTAAACTGTTTTCTAACCACTGTAAAATCTAGCTGCTTCTAGGCACCATTATCCTTTCAGCTATACAGGTTGGCAACCACTTCACTCTCATACCACCTATATCTTCCCTACATTTCTCCTCCCAGTCTTATACTTATACAACGTCCATCAATTCTTGCTCAATTGTTACATTAGTCTTCTAATAGCCCTCCATATGTTTTTTTCTCTCATCCTCATTCTATCTTCCACATAGCTGCCAAAGCAAATTTCCTAAAGTTCAGGTCTTTCTATGGTCCTCACAAACTTCAGTAGCAAATTGTTCCCTATAGAAGCAAAAATAGACTCTTCTTTTTGAAATTTAGAACTCTCCACATTGACTTCATTCTATTTTTACTGTCTCCTCTTTTATTTTCTACATAATGCAGTGAAGACAAATTAGTCTCCTTGATTTTCCTCAAACATGGCAGAACATTTCCCTTCTCCATGCTTGTTTGCATGTGCTGGTCCTTTATGTCTGGAATGAATTACCTAATCACTTTTAGAATTCGTAGTTTCCTTCCAGTTTCAGATGAAGCATTACCTTATACATGAAACCTTTACTTATCTACCTATATCTTATTGGTTTACCCTTCTCCCAGGATCTTGAAACTGTTTTGTTTTTTATTTTGTCTATAAATGATTCCTACTCCTCCTTCTCATAGATTGGAAGCTCTTCAAGAGCAAGGAAAGTTTTAGTATTCTTTTCATATCCCCAACACATAATAGAGTTTCTGACACATAGCAGATGATTCATAAATGATTATTTATTGATATCTCTGCTAAGAATTTGAGAAAGGAAAGAAAGGCAGTGAGAAATGACAAATGAAAAGCACCTATTGTTATTAAAGATAGCTGATCTCATCATATTTGACATATATAAGGAGGGATTCAGCTGAGAGGGACATTGGAAAATGTGAATTGGCAAGGATGGAAATTTAGTGTGGAAGCAAAGTCACTAAGGAATCAGAAAAACATAGAAAGAAAAATACAGGGGGGGAGAATCCTCTTGGAAAGGTAAAAGGAAACTTTCTAAGAAACAATAAAAGAAAGACAGTTTGTATATAGAAACATAGGTATAATGAGCTTAAGATAAGGTAATATGTAGGTGGTCATGCTGATTGGCTTCAGTCTTTTTAATAATGCAGGACAAAAATATCTTATGGGATGGAGATAAAATATTCAGGTAAAAATAGATATCTGTAAAGGATGTAGACAACTGTAGTAAGTCCAGCTTGCTTTCAAACATTCATCAATCAAATTTATAATTCATTTTGTGCCTAGATATAGGTCCAGTGTCATTCATTCTTTTGGGGCAGCCTATGTGCTTTATATCTATGATCATTCTTAGATATATTCAAGTAATAAAACATATGGATCAGCAATAGAATGGTTAATTGTATTTTAAAAAATGGAGATAAGTTGGTTTTAAAATAATAGCAGAACAGAAGGCAACACCAAACCAAGGGGAAAAGGTTTTGACAAAAATATGATTTCTCTTTCTTGAGAAAAAGAGTGAGATATGGAAGTAAATAAAAAAGGAAAGAAAGTGTGGACTCACCATTTCTATTCTTAACGAGATGAGTGAAGTGACTACATCTTTTTGTTCTGCATATTTTCTGCACAACTCTGCTACAATCTTTTTAGCTTTTATTCCCCCTGCTAGTTTGTTCTTTTCCTTTATTTGTTCAGTAATTAAAACATTTTTAATCAATTTACAATATTTTTCCTTAATTACAAGAGTCATATTCTTTCTCTCCCCTGTCCCAATCCCTTCCATAGCTAATGTTCAATTTCACTGGGTTTTACATGTGCCCTTGATCAAAACCCATTTCCATATTGTTATGTTTGTATCTGGGTGTGGATGTGTTTTTCCAATTGTTTAGATCTAGTTTTAATTGTGTGGAGAGTGTTTTGGAGTTGTGTTTATATAGTTCCTGTGTTTGTCTTGGCAGATAGATTTGTAAGTATTTTATATTGCCTTGATTGTATTGACCTGATCATAATGAATAACCCTTGTGATCACTAGCTGGAGTCTTTTTGCTAGTATTCTATTTAAGATTTTTGCATCTATGTTCATTAAGGAGATTGGTCTATAGTTTAATTTTTCAGTTTTTGACCTGCCTGACTTTGGAATCAGTACCATATTTGTGTCATAAAAAGGAACTTGGTAGAACTCCTTCTTTGCTTATTATATCAAATAGTTTGTATGGTATTGGGATTAGCTGTTCTTTGAATGTTTGATATAATTCAATTGTGAATCCAACAGGCCCTGGGGATTTTTTCTTAGGGTGTTCTTTGATGGCTTCTTCAATTTTTTTTACTGATATGGGATTATTTAAGAATTCTATTTTTTTCTGTTAATCTTGGCAATTTATATTTTTGTAAGTATTCACCTATATCACCTAGATTGCCATATTTGTTGCCATATCATTGGGCAAAATAGTTTTTAATGATTGCCTTAATTTCCTCTTCATTAGAGCTGAGGTCTCCCTTTTCATCTATGATACTATTATTTTGGTTTTCTGCTTTCCTTTTTTTATTAGATTGACCATTACTTTGTCTATTTTGTTTGTTTTTTCAAAATACCAGCTTCTAGTCATATTTACTAATTCAATAGTTCTTTCACTTTCAATTTTATTAATTTGTCCCTTAATTTTTAGGATCTCTAATTTAGTTTTCATCTGGTGATTTTTAATTTGTTCTTTTTCAAGTTTTTTTATTTGCAAGTCCAATTCATTGACCTCTGCCCTTCCTAATTAGTTAATATATGAACTCATGGATATAAATTCCCCCCTGAGATCTGCTTTGGCTGCATCCCATAGATTTTGAAGGGATATGTTATCATTGTCATTTTCTTCAATGAGGTTATTCATTGTTTCTATGATTTGTTCTTTAAATGTTTTGTAGAATCATATTATTTATTTTCCAATTAATTTTTGATTTGCCTCTCCATGTACCCTTACTAATTATTATTTTGATTGCATTATGATCTGAAAAGGTGGAATTTATTATTTCTGCTTTTCTGTACTTGTCTGCCATGTTTTTATGCTCTAGAACATGGTCAATCTTTGTGAATATACCATGTGCTACTGAAAAGAAGGTGTATTCATTTTTGTCCCTATTTATTTTTCTCCATATATCTATTAACTCTATTTTTCTAAGGTTTCATTCACTTCTCTTACCTCTTTCTTATTTATTTTTTATTTGATTTATCTAGATTAAATAGTGGAAAGTTCTGGTCTCCCACTAGTAGTTTTGCTGTGTATTTCCTCCTTCAATACCACTAGTTTGTCTTTTAGAATTTTGGATGCTATACCATTTGATGCATACATGTTGATTACTTATATTTCCTCATTGTCTATACTGCCTTTTATCAGGATGTAATTACCTTCCCTATCTCTTTTGATCAGATGTATTTTTACTTTGGCTTTGTCAGATATCATGATTGTAACTCTTGCTTTCTTTTTTCTCAGGTGAGGCCCAATAAATCTTGTTCTAGCCTTTAATGCTTATTCTGTGAGTATCTACCTGCCTTATGTGTGTTTCTTGTAGACAATGTACAATAGGATTTTGGTTTCTAATCCACTCTTCTATTTGCTTTTGTTTTATGGATGAGTTCATTCCATTCACATTCAGAGTTATGCTAACCACCTATGTATTCCCCAACATTTTGATAGACTCTCCTAGTTCTGCCCTTTATTCTTTTGCTATATCCTTTTAAACCAGTGGTTAGTGCCCTTAGTTTTTCCCTTTTCACATTCCCTGAAGGGTAAGATAGAATTTGATACTCTGATGGATCTAAATGCTCTTCCCTCTCAGAATTGCTTTCACTGAGAGTAAGGTTTAAGTATTACCTAGTAGCACTCTCTTCCTCTTCTTCTTATAAGAGTATTCTTACCCTCCCCTTCCCACGTGCATCATTGTGATATACAGATTATCCAATTTATCTTATTTATCTTATTTCGTCAAGGTTCTCTTAGTGCCATCTTCTATTCCCCCTCCCTTATTCTTTTTTTTGCACATCATTTTAGACCACTTATTACTCCAATCTCTTCTTGTGAATGATTCTTTATATATCTTTATATCTCTTCCTGTGAATGATTTATTATAATATACATACATACATACATACATACATATTGAGTGCATAGGAACCATTTAAAATGAAACAGGTGATATACAGAATTATATTACATATGGGGGAAAAACACAGCCATTGCAGTATGACATCTTAGTCCTTGGTGTACATTAAAGATTATAAAGAATGTCATAGCTTCATGCATAGAGCAACTTGCCTTGCTTCAAATCAAGTGCTAGCCTTACATCTTGCTCCATTAGTGCAATTAGTTAATTACTATAATTTCTACAGAAAGTTTGATATCCAAATACAAAAATCAAGAGAAACATGAAAAGGTAAATAAGAAAGAGAAGACAAAGGGAATTTTTTAAAACTTTCTTCTTTACGGGCTTCAATAAGATCAAATGGTTTATATTAATACATAATTAATATTTGTTAATGTTATTAAAATGTTACTTATAACTCTTAAAAATTATATTCACTATTATAGTAATTAACTAATTGCTCTAATTCAGTCTTCGTGTCCCTTAGCAAGTGAAGGGTTTAATACCATTAGGGTTCAGTATAGAAAAATTAAAGGATTACTTTCCATGAGCAGACATAGTCCTATACCAAAATCTGATTTAAAACTCAGAGAAACAAACAAACAAACAAAAAACACTGAGATTACCAGCAATCTGATAAATGGGTGCTCTGATAATTGTGGTTACCATAACTTCCTTCAATAGTGGTTAAATACTCACAAGCTTGCTTGTCTTCCTTCTGCAAAGAGGTCAGTGTAATTGAGTGTGAGTTCCATGATATTCTGTGAATTTTCTCTTTTCTTATCTATGAAAGTGAGATAATAACACCTCACTCCTATCAATTCAGTAACAAGGCTATCTTTTTATTACTGAAATAGCTCAGAAGGAATTTATTGGATCTTAGGGAGAGTCATAGAGTAGGTAGAAGAAGAGGCTATCTACAGTTGTATCATCCCCAATGAAATGAACCAGATTAAAATCTAATAGAGAAATGTTTAACAAAATAAATGAAAATATTATACAATTTGTATCATGTTTGTTTGTGGATTTTTAATTCATTAATTAGGTCTGAGGAGATCTTTTACTATCTGAATTGTTACTGACACCTCCAATCTAGAGCTCTCAATTATACAACATTAATACTTTAGTGCAAATTACAGATGTTTTTTAATATTGAGACATTAATTATTGAATAGATATAATATCTGATGTTGTCAAGTCACCAAGCATTTATTAAATAAATGTGTGAGCTGGGCACTGTGCTAAGTGTTGAGGTCATAAAAGAGGAAAAAGTCAACCTTTGATTTCAACTTGCTCAGCCTAATGGGAAAGAAACAATAAACAAAAAGCTAGGAACAAGATATACACGCATCTAGATTAAAGACAACTTTCAAGTCTTTAGTTGGATGTTTCATATTAGGTAAACAACACTATTGAACATAGCATACAAGCAGTTCTTGGAAAAGCTGAATCTGAGGAAAATATGAACATTCAATCATGAAATTTCTTTCAAAGAAAAGCTCTGTCCCATCAAAGGAAAATTAAGCGTTTTAAGCAATGTGTCTTCCCTAAAATTAGGCATTAAAAGAATAACGAAAGGAAACTACCCTGAGTCATTTCTGCTGACAACACTTAAAATCAGGTGGTCCTTCTGTTTTGAACAAAAAAAATTAAATTATCAAAAATGAATTATTATTCTCTTGGGAAAATAGGTTAAGAGTCCTAATGATTCCTGTCTTTAGAAAGATGGATTGGAATGTATGAAAAAATAACTAATCCTCTGAAATCTTTTAGAAAATATTTTAAACATTTTCCTTAACCATTTCCCCCCTTTCTTTTGATGTTTGAACCCACTGACCCTTTTCTACTTTCCTATCTCTCAGTTAAATAATACAAATTTCCTGACTTTGGTCATATTAGTTTTCAGCCAGCAATGACAAATACAGATCTGAACTTGACATGTCCCCAAAGAGAATAGAACAGGTGTGTTACTAATAATTTCTGCAGGAAGCAAAGGGGAAAATTAACAACCATTTTTTAAAAAAAACATGAAATAAAATACCCATCAGTTTTAAAATGTGGCTACTGGGAAAATCACTTCTAAACCTTTACTTAATTTTTATTCCATGAATCAATGTCATACTTTGGCAATTGAATTTGTAATTTCAATTCAAGTAGAGTTTTAATGAAACTAACAAGAACAGCTATCAAAAGCATTCATTTCACTGGAAAAGTAAAGCAAGTGGGCATCCTTATATAGATAAATAAGCATGCATCAATTCACATTTTTCTTTTCTTTCAGGATTCCTTCTTTTCCCAAAGACCCAGCCTTGGAATTAGTTTTCTATTTATGATTTTTACCAACTATCCCAGGAAATATGGTGAATTGGGAAAAATTCTTTGGAAATATTATTTTTGTTTTTCTGTTAAAAAGTTTTATGGATGATTTTTCTTTCTTACATCTATTTATAAAGATATCCCATTTCTTTCCCTACCCAGTAAGTCTTCCATTGTCACAAAAATTAAATAACAATAAACAAAGCTAATAAACATATCATTTACATTTGACAACACAATTCACTTAGTGTTTCACAATTTTAAACAAATGAAAAAGGTAAACTTTTTCACCTCTTCCCTGGGACTATCTTTGGTCATTATAATTACATAATTTTCAGTTTTTATTAACATTATTGTTTTTATTACATTCTTTTTATGATTCTTGTTATTATTTCAGATATATCTTTCCATCTTTCTCCAAAGCATTCATATCAAAGAATCTTTAATCAAAAATTCACTTTCTTTCTCATTCTTTGCCACTACTGAAAGTGGTACTATGAATCCTTTGTTTTGTACAGTTAACTTCTTTTTGTCTTTAAATTTTTTTAGGGTAAATTCACTGCAGTGAGATCTTTAGGCATGGACGGGTGTTTTTGGTATGATTTTAAATTGCATTCTAAAATTGCTGCATTACAGTATTCTTTAAAATTTTCTATCTTCCCTCTCTTTCCCCCAATCCATCTATTTATATCTTTGGTTATTACTGTTGCTTTGCAGAATGTGAGGTATAGCTTCAATCAACAAGCCTATGTGCTTTTATCAGCATTTTTCTCACTCTCTGAGGCTTGAAGACCCCATTCATGCAATCATTCATTACTAGTTTGCAATTTCCTTGAGAGATGAATTCATGTCCTTTGACTATGAGGAATGACATTTGATCTTACAGGTTTATATCAAATTCTTGTAGAACTGTGATGTATCTTCATCAATGATATTTTATGTACTTTTTAAAAATTAAATTTTACTTCTCTTAGAAGCAAAGAAAATTTGGCTTTTTTACTCCGTCCTCCCCTGGAAAGTTGAGGAGAAAAATAAAACCATTCTTACAAACATGTATAGTTAAAACATATTTCTGTGCTGATCATGTCCAAAAGAAAATTGTCTGTGTATCTATACACACATCATATATAAATACATATGTGTATGCTTGTATATATATGTGTGTGTATATATGTATATATATATATAAATGAATGTATATGTTTTTCAATATGTACTATGAATCCTTTACTTACTATGAGGAGGTAAAAATTATGTTATATCATTAGTCACCTGGAATTATTATTGGATTCCAAAAGTCCAATTCCAAATTGTAATTCTCAAATTGGATTTTGATTTTGATTGGATTTTGTAATTTATGCTGACTGAAGTTTTACACCTTTCAAAGGTAAAATTTGACTTTACAATATTATTGTCCTTATATAAATTGTTTTCCTGGTTCTATTTGCTTCACTTTACTTTAGTCCATATAAAGCTTCCTAGGTTCCTTGGAAAACTATACATTTTTTCCTAAGCACTTTGAATCCTCACAGCAAGTCTCAGAGGTAGGTGGTATTATCCCCATTTTACAGTTGAGGAAATTGAGACAGATAGGTTAAGTGACTTGCCCAGAGTCACTAGGAATGATCTCAGACTGGATTTTTGTTGTTGTTGTTTTCTGGGAAAAAATAGGTTTTATTTTTAAAAAATTTTAAATATTTTAATTTCTTTTTATTTGGTCAATTTCAAACATTATTCCTTGGTTACAAAAATTATATTCTATTCCTTGGCCCCCTTCCCCCACCCTTCCCATAGCTGACCAGCTGACATCCTTTTGATTTTGTTTTATAATGTCCTCCTGCCTTGTGAAGTCACTTGTTTCTAGTTGTTGTACTCTGGATATTAAAAATCTGGATTTCATCCCTGGCTTGTTGGTCATCCTTCTCCTTCTAGTATGATTTTCTTTGGAGGTCCTCTTTCATCTTTTTTACCTCATCTTTCATTTTCTTTGCCTCATCTTTCATCTCATTTGCCTCATTTTCAAGCTGGTTAATTTTGGCTTTCAAGACACTATTTTCTTGTTTTAGTTCAATTGTCTCTTTTTCAAGATGACTTATCTTACTTTTTAAGTTATTTTCTTAGTTGTATTCAGCCTCTTTTAATTGTGCTTTGAATTATATTTTGAGTTCTTCCAGATCCTCTATCTAATTTGCTGGGGTTTCTGTTTTTTTGCTTGGTGTTCCCTCATCCTTCTCTGTTCTGTTTGCTCTTTGTTCATTGCCTGTATAGAAGCTGTCAATTGTAAATTCTTTTTTCTTTTTCTGTTGTTTGCTCATATTTACCCCTTCTTTACTGCCTGCAGTTGCCTGCACTCTTGCTCCTCTCATTTTTTTTTGTGGTTTTGGACTTTTCTTTTAGCCTTCCCCCTTGTAAACCTCAAATTTCCTTAGACTTATAAATGTTGGAAATTTCACCATTGGGATATTTCATACTTGGAAAATTTCTTACTGATAGTCTATTGGAATGGGAACCCCATTGGCATGGGAGGTTCTTTCTCTTCCCTTCTTAAGATTACTTTAGGACAGAAACCCTTTGCTGAACAATGGAAAGGACTTTGACCTATGCTTAAGCATAGAACAGGAATTTCTTTGAGTCTTGATTGATTTTAGAATTGATACAATGGAGATACTTGGAATAAATCTCCACCCTATTCAGTCCTAATAGGATTGAGTAAGGGCTGCAGCCTAGATCAAAATTTAATTATTCCAATCTCTACACTACTCAGGTTAACAGGATTTAGAAAGGGCTGTAGCAAAGGAGTAAATATTTAATCATTTGAAAATATGACCTTCAACAGACATGTGCAAAAGCCAGAAACCTCTGGGCAGTCCTGGGTTAAGCTAGAGCCTCCATCGGCACAGGGAAATTGATGAACAGGGATTGGGAGATGGGAGAACTGAGGGGAGGAACTTGGAGGGTTTTCCTTAAAGATAGGGGGTCTGAAGACTCCGAGGGAGAGAGAGGAGTCTTGGTCGGTGTGATTCCTGTGGGCTCTGAGAAGGCTTGCTCTGAGGGAAGCGGAAGGTGGGGGCCTCTGAGACTGTTTCTCCATTTTGGACACGTGAGTAATAGGGACTGATCTCTTTTCTTTGCCCCAGCTATCTAAGGGCTTGGGCCTTTAGGCCCAGCCTAAACAGAAGGGGTATTTAAGCCCTATTCCCTTCTCTCCCTTTTTCTCTCTCTCTATCTCTAATTCCTTTCTTACTCCTATTGTAATTAAACTCCAAAAAAGGCTGACGGCTGACTTGAGTTTTTCATTTAGGAATTACATAGCTGATTCCTTGGCGACCTTAAATTAATATATATCAGTCTTTTAAAGTGATTCCCTTGTAACACCCTTGGAACTTTATCAGCAAATCTCTCAGGGATTAATACCAGCTGGGTTGAGCTGGATGTGCCCTGAGGCCAAAACCTCAGGGGGGTGTAATATGGAGTGTCTCTTCTGCTGTAACTAGGCTGCTCGCTCTGAGCTCTGATCTTCTTCTCTAACTGCTTCCCCACCACGTGGGTTTGATGCACTGCTTTGCCTGCAAGGTACTCCCTCCACACCAGCACCTTTTCCCGCCCAGAGGTTCCAGATTCCCTGGATGCTTAGCCCTCTAAATGGGGGAGGGGTCCCTGGACATTCCTTTTTTTCCCCTTAAAACCAAGTGCTCTTGAATTCCAGCTTTTGGGGGTATATCTTTTAAGTTGAGTCCTGCAGGAGGTTTCCTTGGCTCTGTCGTTTTTTTAGGTTTGATTTTTAGTCCCCTAGGTGCATTTAGTTTGTAATTGGTAAGGAAGGTTTTTCAGAGGTCTGAGCTTTCACTGCCTCTATGCCATCATCTTGACTCTATCTCCTCATTTACTAGTATTTCTAAATATTAACAACAAACACAAAAATTCCAATTAAAAATCTATAAAAAGCATAATAATATTCTACTTGCCAAGATATACACAGGAATTATGTAAAAATGTTTCATACAAAAATATATGTAAATAGTTGGAGAAATATTATTTGTTCATGGGCATGCCAAGCCAATATAATAAAAATGACATTACTACATGAATTAATTTGCTCATTCATTCTTACACTAGTCTAACTACCGAAGAATTACTTCATAGTGCTAAAAAACATAATAAGAAAATTCATTTGAAAGAAAAAATATCAAGACACTCAAGTAAATGAATGAAAAAAATATGAAGGAAGTATGCCTACTGGTACTAGATTTCCACACTACATTACAAAATGTTAGTCATCAAAACAATTTGAACACCTGAATAAGAAAGCGATTGATTTATCAGTGGAATAGATTTGGAACCCAATATGCAGAAGTAAAAGAGCACACTGATGTAGTGTTTCATAAATCCAAAGCACAAGATATTGAGGCAAGGATTCATTATTTGACAAAAACTGGTCAGAAAACTAAAAAGTAGTTTGGCAGAAACTAGGCATTGACCAACATCCCACACTACATTTCAAAATGGGTACAGGATGTATACATAAATGGTGATATCATAAGGAAATAAGAAGAGAATGGAAAAAAAAATTATCTGTCAGATGCATAGAAAAGGGAAGAATTTGTAACCAAATAAGTAATAAAGAGTGTCTCAGGAGGCAAAATTAATGATTTTTATAATATAAAATTTAAACGTTTTCATAAACAAAATCAAAGCAGCAAAAATTAGAAGGAAAGCAGGAAAATGAGAGGGAAAATGTAATAGTATATTTCTGATAGATTAATATCTACTGGGTATTCTTATAGATAAACATCTCAATTCTCAAATATATATGAAGTGAGCCAGATTCATAAATATAGAAGCTGTTAATTGTTGAAAAGTCAGAAGATATGAGCAAGAGATTTCAGAGCACTGAAACTAGATTTCTATTTCTCTCTCTCTCTGTCTCTCTCTCTCTCTTACTCTCTCTCTCTTTCTCTCTCTGTCTGTATCTCTCTCTCTATGCATCCAGAAATCTGTCAGGATTCTTATTTACTCATCCATAGCTCATCTACCACCTGCACCTCAGTTTTCTACTTCCTCTGTATGGCTAGGTAGAACTACTGCCTATCCTTTTTGTTTATGTATGGTTGGGGGGGCACTATTTAGGCTAAATCACTGCCATGGGGAGGGTGGACAAGATGGAGATGTGGATGTAGAGAGACAGAGACAGGGAGACAGAAAGAGAGACAGAGAAGAGATGTCAAACATTTTGGAGGCATACTCAGTTATCGTATAGCTTTACTGTTTCATTAGTATTTTTAACTTTTTGACTAATTAAGAAGATTTTACTCACTATACAGGCATTTATGGACACTCTGCTCATGACAAGAAGTAGGTTCCCCAAAGTTTTACCTGCTGGAGAGGCCAGTCAGAGAATAAAGAGAAAGGAATAAGCATTTATCTAACTTCTATTATATGTCAGGTACAGTGTTCAATACTCATTACAAATATTTTCTCACTTGATACTCACAATGGCCTTGCAATGTAGGTACTATTATTAGCCCCATTTTACAGTTGAAGAGTTAAGTGAATTGTTCAGGGTTGTGTCTAAGGTCTGATTTGAATTCAAGTTTTCTTGACTTCAGGCTCAATAATCTATCTACTGTGCAACCCCACTGCTTCCTAGGTTCTTGTTCTGCATTAGGCACTAGGAAAGGTAAAATTTACACATGTTTCAGAGCCTGGAACCTTATTATGTAGTTCCTCATTATATGACTAAAAATGTTTTAATCTCTTCTCCTACAAATGGACCCAACTCAGTCAACTAAAGCAAACTTGGAATCTAATTAGCATTTATTATGTGTCTCCAATGTTCAAGGCCCTTGAGGGCATTACCATAGTACTGAGGGCATAAAGATAAAGTGAAAAATAGTTCTTGACCTTGAGCAATTTGTATCCTATTTGGGGCTATAGTATTTAATAGATTCGATAAATATAATCAAAATTAAATTCATACAGTAAGCAGGACCAGGAAAGATCTCTTTCTAGGAATAATTCCAAGCTGAGCATCAGAAGAGACTGTAGGCAGTAGAGGAGAAGGGATAGTTCCATTGGGGAGATATGGAGAGACTAACAAATAAGCCATTTTGCCAGGAATAGTGAATTTGTGAAGGGAAGTAATGTGAAATGAGTGAAATGAGTCCTGTTTCAAGTTCACTTTGAATTTCCAATTTTACACAAACACCACATCCACCTGGACTTTCCATTCTAATTTCAAGAAGATTGAAAATGACTAGACTTTGGCAGAAAAGGAGATTTCCTATTACAGCCTAATGGCAAAGTCAGCTTGATCCCCAAAGAGTTCACACTTAGAATCAAGCATGGAACTTCTGATCCTGTAAGAACACTTTGTTATGATTTTACACTTGCTTTATAGTGTAGGAGAAATAGGAGAAAGTCTTCTGACTCTAGGGTTATCCTCATTTCCCATTGTCTGGGCTCACTTCCTTATTTTAAATATTCTTTTCTGGAAAAAAAAAGTTTAGTTTACTATAAGTAAAGATAACCCTATTATGCAATGCTGCAAATACTCCCTCCCCTATATAAATGCTTATTGAATTGAATTGAGTGCATATTTATGACAAAACTACTTTCAACCAACCACCATGATCCTCCCTCCTCACAGCATGTGAATGAGGAGAGATTTTTACCTAAAAGGAGACAATGTCAGCTTGATTAGCCCAAGGGCTAGCTATGGGTCATTCTGGGTTTACTAGTGGTTTAAGGTTATATTGATATATCTTTCTGGTCACCAAAGGGGGTTAAAAGGCTTACCTATGTGAAATTGGGGCACTTAAGGCTTGATGTTTGTCTCAAGAACACACAAGCTGCCATACCCTCCTCTGCAAACAATAAATTCATTCACATAACTAGATGTAGATTAGTTATATAAGGCAGAAGGAGCACACATCGTCAGGAGCTAAGTGGTATTATATCTTTGCTGAGTAGACTTTCTCACTCTATGTCAAGTGAGTCACACGCCTTCTCATTAGAATGGGGGCATTATGAGATAAGACAAGAATGGTAAGTTGAAACCATATTGCAGGGAACCTTGAATGTCAGGATAAGGAGTATATATTTTATTTAGAGGGCAATGGGAAGCCACTGAAGATTTATGAAGGGATGAATGGCACTGTCAGTGTCATTGATAGTGAATATATTTGATTGAAGCTAGTCCCATGGAAAATAAACAATTCTGAGAAAGTTCTTCACTGTGAAGTCAGAGGGATTTGGCATGTGACAGAGGTGATCAGTGAAAGGGAAAGGTAAGAGAAAAAAATTCAATTTTGACTGTAGATATCTCCATTTTGGTCATAACTTTTTTTAGATCTTGAGATCCTTTGGGTAAGAGAAAAAAAAATCCCACTAGTTGGGTAATTTTATCTTTGCCTTTTTTTTTTAACCAGCATATATAGTTGGTTTCTGACTTTCCCTATTTGATGGTGGGAAATCTTGATTCATATAATTTTCTTACTAAACTTAGTAAGAAAGTTATTTAGAATCAGGCAACTTCCTCATGAACGAAAAGTACTTGTTTTGGCTGTTCTTATGTCTCTCCTTCTTCCCCATTTCTAATTCCTCTGTTGCACAGGCATATCCATGAAGTTATAACCATAATAAAAAAATCATAGTCATCATAACTATACAGTTATAAGAAATCTGAGAGGGTGTTCAGCTAAATCTCATCTTAGAATGAAGGAAACTGAGGCTCATAACAGTTATATGGTTTCTTGCATAATATCACACTAGCACAGAACAACCTTTTAAGGCAGATGTTTTTATTGATCCCAATGTATAGATGAGTAATCTGATACTGAAAGAGGTTAAATGACTGACCCAGGTTCAAAGAGCTAGGAATCATCTGAGGCTACTTTAAAGTTAATTTTTTCCCCCCGACCCAAAGTTCCACACTGTGTACTGGAAATCAATGCCTTTATTTTATTGTTTGTTCCAACATAGTCAGGGTGTAAGTCTGGAACTGCAACAAACTGAATGATATTGAATGAGTAAACAGAATAATAACTGGCAAATTGTTTATCATCTAAATAACATTCCCAGGAGATAGGAAAGGCAATGATGCCTGACTTAATGTGTGTTTGGTGCTTTTTCATTAGTGTTTGTTTTTCTAATGTAGCTCATTACACTATTGAGGTTTGATCATATTCAAGAAGAAGCAATTAGCATATTTAATTTATATTATATGAGGATATGGGAAAGTCTATGAAAACAGTACAAAATCAATTAGTGTAAAAATTACATCCTTTCTCATCATCATTGTCACATTTCTAATAATAACTAGCATTTGTAGAGCACTTTAAGATTCTCAAAGTATTTTAAAGGTATTTTCTCATTTGCTCCTTACAGTAATCCTGGGGAGTAGGTTCTATTATTATTTTCATTTTACATATGAGGAAATTGAGGCCAAAAGTGATTAAGTGACTTGCCTAAGGCCACCCAGCTAAGAAATGTCTAAGGCCATATTCAAACTCAGATCTTTCTGACTCTAAGACCTATACTCTATCTGCTGGGCCATAAATGTCAGACAAATGACTAATGATCACATGCAGGCCATAACATTTCTGAGTGCAGTCTGAACCAGATTAAAATGTAATTGGAAAATATTTAACAAAACACAAATAATATTACATTCTAAACTAAGTCAATAGGGAGTCTGCAGGGATCCTTATATTAGTGCCTCCATTTCTATCTGAGTTTGACACTACTACCTGAGGCCACCTCCTGTCTCTAATTCTAATACATTAAGGATTTTTGTTGTTCAGTCATTTTTCAGTCCTGTCTGACTTTTCACAACCCCATTTGTTTTTTGTTTTTTTTTTTGGTTTGTTTGTTTGTTTTTAACAAAGATACTGTAGTTATTTGCCATTTCCTTCTCCCACTCATTTTACAGATGAGGAAAACTGAGGCAAACAGCATGAAGTGACTTGCCCAGAGTCACATAGTCAATAAGCATCTGAGATCAGAATGGAATTCAGATCTTAGTGACTCCAGACTCAGAACTCTATCCACTGTGCCACCCAGCTGCCCTACATTAAGGATTATAAAGACTGTTTTTTTTTTTAACAATAAAATGATGAAGGTCAAAAAAAATTATATCCTTTGCTGGTTCATCATCCATATCATGTTTGCTAAGAATGGGTTTCCCTTAAGGGTATATCCTGGACCTCTTATAAACTTCCATAATTTTAATTATCATCCTTATGAAGAGAATTCACCAATCTATTATAATTTACAAACAAGCTGTCCAAAAGAGAACTGTTTATCTTCCTCCCAAATACGTCCCTCTACTGAATTTCCCAGTATCTCTTGGGAATGGTATTTAAATAATAAATTATTGTTATTATTGCCTCAAAGGCACCATGATCCTTCCACTCTCCCTGATTTTTAACCAAAGTTCTAGCCTAGATTTTGAATTCTATATCATATGACAGATCCAATGAATCTTCACAACATACTCTATGTCTGACACCTAGCCTAACCTTAGTTCAGACCTTCATTGACCTCTTCCCTTCACTATTGCAAAATCCTCTAAGATGAAATGATATCATTGTCTCAAATGTCTCCCTTATCTAGTCCATTCTACAAACTGCCACCAGAGTAATTTTTTTTAAATTCATATTTGACCATATGACTCCCTTACTTAATTGGTTCCAATGGCTTCTTTTTGCCTCTAGCACCAAATACAAATTCCCCTGTTCACCTTTTTAAATCCTACACCTCCTGGACCTGATATCTGTATAGCCCATTGAACATTAATCCTCTTGCTACACTCTGCAAAGAAGACAAATTTGACTTTTTTCTCTCACACCTGACATTTTGGACTAGTCTTACAACAGGCCCAGAATGCAGTTCTTCCTCACTTCTGGCTCATTAAACCTTTTCTCAGTCTGAGAGCTTGATCTTGCCTCGAACACTAACTTCTCCATAAAGCTCTTATTCTTGGTCATTTCCTCTATAGCTAGCCATTTCCTTCCTAAAGTGCCTTGGTTTTTTTTTTTAACAATTTGTATTTATCTGTATTTATGTCTTAATGTTTATTCTGCATATATTTAGATATACTTTTCCTGTTATACTGTAAGGATCCTGAGAGTAAGAGCTGTTTCATCATTCATAGTATTTTCTATCTCAAGCACACACCAGAGGGCCTTTATCACTATAGGTCCTCAATGTTAGGCTGTTGGTTGATTAATTGTTCAAAGAAATTCAGAACAGAATAGGAGAAGACTGTATTGGTGGCTCTAGGACCTGGTTTAGAACAAGTTTCCATTGTGTAGATTTAAAATTAATATCCAGTACTCCAAGTATTATATTTATAAGTTTTATTAATAAAAAAAACTTGAAGCAAGGGAAGAAAAGCCTCAGTAAAGAAAACCCACTTTCCCAGTCACACGTGTGGGGAAAAGAGTGTGAGAGGGAGGATTTTCAAAAACTTATATACAAATGTGAACATGCAATGTGGTGGAGAAGGAAAAGGGATGCTGGGATATGAAAAAGAATTCTGGATGATGGAGTCCAAAGGTACAAGATTTTCCAATTACACACTTGGAAAGGGTACAAGGAACAGGGAAAGCCAGATGGATTGGAAGCCAAGGTATTTTACTGAGAACTCAGGAAGGTAGAAATGTATGTGGCCCTCTGTGCCATCCCCAGTACTTCTGGACAATCATAACAGTAAGGCTTAAGTAAGACATGAACTGGGATGAGTGTACTCCAGCTGAAGGCTTTATGGGCTAGTGCAATCGTTGGGATGAGATCATACCCACATGGACCAATTGGCAAGGGAAAAATGTACTCAAACCACATATGGGAATTTTAACTGCCCAACAGCAATCCAGCCAAATAGGGAAGTTACAATCCACTCAGTATGACTCTGCCTTAGGCAAACATGTGTGAATCTTTGAAGAGATTTTCTGGTAAATGTTTAATAGGCAGTCTATGAAGAAAAAGAAAAACACATATAATACAGTTTCAAATTTAATCTGCGTTGTTGACATTTTCTCTATCACTTTCTTACAGGACAAAGAATAGAAAAATGCAAACAAAATCAAGCCTTGATTTATAGTTTGTTGATTTCCAATGTGTAAAATGCTCACTCAAAATTTAGCAACCAGCTCCAAGAATCTATAACAATAAATGAAATTAATTTAAAAATAAGCATTGAAATATATGTTAAGTCCTGATGATACAAAAAGAAACAAAAGACAGACATAACCCATTTTGTAGGCCAAGCAGGAAAGTGCCACAGGGCTCAGAACCATGACTACTCACACAAAAACTAGATGTGGGAAGCCAGACAATTTTGGGACAATATAGAGCTCATGATGGATATCAATAAAATTTGTGTTCTAGGCTATGTGAAAAGCACACATTTCATTAATAATAATAATAAAACACCTATCATTGATGAAACATTTTACGAAAATTATCTCATTTGATCTTCACATGAACCCTTTGAAGTAGTAGCTATTATTATCTCCAATTTGCAGATGAAGACACTAATTCTGATAGAGGTTCAACAATTTATCATCATACACCTAAGTGTTTTAGATAAGATTTCCTGACTCCATCTTTAGCAATCTAACCCTAAAGCATATCCACCTGAAATACTTGTAGTTACCTTTGTTGTTCTATTTCACTTCATATCATTGTTGAGTTTTTTAAAAATAATTTAGAGACTTTTTACATGGTAGGTAAAAGGGAGGAAGATATCCTTAAGCAAGTCCTGTCTTTGAATGCTCTACTTTTTTCTTATAACTTTTAAATTAAAAAAAAAAAGGTTTTGCCTGCTGCTGTTACTACTACCAATGAAATTACTTCTTAAATCATGTTTTCCTTCTTCTGTAATGTGGTGTTTATTCTCCCTTCAATATTTTTTCCTCAAAAGCTGTAATTTAATTTTAAAAACGTTGCTTAATTTCTTTCATGTATTTTGGAAATTTGGGGGAACAATTCATTTTTTGAGTGCTTCTACTTATAATTATTGCAAAATTACTCTTTTTTTCTAGATTTGTACCATGAAATTCTCTCCATGCATAAATTTCTTCATCTTGTTCAGAGCTTTATTCTGTTTATTCCTATCTTCAGCCTCAGTTGTCCAGTTCTATCTAATCACATACTCACATTGTGTGAGTAGGCCTTACATGATCCTGTCCCTTTTGAAATGAGAATGCTATAGTAATCTCCATTTGATAGATGCCAGAATTGAAGTTTAGTGATTTTCTCTGGTACATAGCTAGTCAATGTCTAAAGTGGGATTCACACCTTGGTTTTCTTGATTTCATGTTTAGCAAACTACCCATTATTCAGTGTTGGCTTTGTAGGTAAGAAGAACTATCTTTATCACTGTCAGGGAATCTGGGGTTTGTGCCTTCCAAAGCAGCAGAGAAAGTTGAAGTCCAAGACCAGGAGATAGTTGGAAGATAATTGACACTGGCCTGAAGTATCTTGGAAGGATTCCCTGGCCACTGCCTTCTTGACTTCTTTACTCCCCAAATTGTCTCAGTTATACCCATTGAAGTCTCCGTGATCTAAATAGGGAGAAAGTGAAATTACTCACCCTGTGATGCTTCTTTGCAGAGAAATGGTATATATTCCCCTTTCCCACCTTCAGGTCATAAAAACAAGCCTGAGCTTATCACAGAAGTATTCTAGCAATAACTTAAAGTAATGACTTATACTGAAAACACCCCTGGAAAGTGAAAATCCACCACTCTTCCAGAATGAGCCATTAATCATCCATTCATCATTCAGCAAGCATTTATTAAGTGCCTGCTACATTCTAAGCACTTAAGGAAGAGCCATATAAGAAAAGTTTCTATCCTCAAGTTGTCTAAATTCTAGTAGAGGCAAATAACACATGTACACACATACATGTGCACACACACATCATTATCTAATATTAACAAAGTAAATACAGTGTCATTTCCCAGAATCAGAATGTGGGATTGATAATGGGGGTATCATCCTAGAAGTCATGGAGGAAGTAGCACCCACTGTGTATATTAAACCCCTACTCTGTACACTGAGGCATCTACTCTCATGGACTTCACAGTCTAGTTGCTTAAGTATCCTGATGAAAGTATCTTGAAAGAAATGTGGATAAAAGTTATGGCCTTTTCAATGAAGATTATTCCAATTGAAAGTGATCATTGTCCAGTTTTAGTCTGTTGATTAAATGAATCATGCATATTGTGTATTTATTGTATAATTTTGTTCCAACATTCATGATGATTCTTAAAAATCACTTATGCTCCATACCTAAGGAGGGAAAAATTGGACTTGAGTATCTCTAAGTAGAACCTAATATTGCATTAAAATGAAATTACTGTATTTTGGAATACTTTAAACAATGAATACAACATACTATTAAGAGTTTTTGTACAGTATAGAAAGATATCAATTTAAAAAATTTTATTTAGGACACTGTACATTTCTTTGGAGTATAAGAATTAAATTTTAATGTTTTGACTAAAATATATGAAGATTATATATAATTGTGGTTGCCAATTCAAAGTATTATTGCTCAAAGTTGAAATAACTTTAATAGCTTTTATTTACAAAAGAGGTAGGAGTCAAAGCAGAGAAAAACAAAAGGATGGAGAAGATATTAGCCTATCTAACTAAATATTGCTCTGCTGTTTGACTCAGTCAGGACTTGTTGACCTTCAACCAGAATTAAACTCTCTCCAGAAGACTGGAAGGGAAAGCCAGCTATCCATCACCTAAGTTCCCTCCAAGAGGCAGGTCAGGATGATGACTCAAGCTGAAGGTGACCCCCAAGGCTGACTTTCTTCCTTGAGCTGACCTTCTTCTTGAAGTTGACTTCTTT
The DNA here is from genome assembly GCF_027887165.1 of Monodelphis domestica. NCBI lineage: Eukaryota > Metazoa > Chordata > Mammalia > Didelphimorphia > Didelphidae > Monodelphis > Monodelphis domestica. The sequence goes on along the minus strand of NC_077232.1, from coordinate 308,123,963 downwards.
CTTGACTTCCCAAGCCATAGAAATTCATGGATTTTTATAGTGGTTTCTTGTCACTTCCCCTCTTCACAAAGGCCAATCACAGCTTCCAAATTTCCCAGCACTGCCCATTGGACAGTGTTTGTGGGAACCACTTCTTATCTTCTGGAGAGGTGAATACTTATCAAAAGGTTTCACAGATTCCTGGATGACTGAGGTGTGAATTCTCATTTCCGGGTTGAGTTGAAAGGGTAGCAAACTCCTCCACCTAATGCTATGTAGGGTGTTGAAGCTTTTGTTGTTTCAATTCAAAAGTAGACAAAGGAGAGTTACGTCTTCACAATCTAGTGAGGTACTAAGTAGTGGTACTTAAGTTATTGTTAACTCAAAATAGACAAAGGGAATAAAGGATTCCCTTTCACAAGTGTAAACTCAGAATAGACAAAAAGAACAAAGGAATCCATTTTCACAGAAGGTTCATGAGAATGTCCAATAGTGCAACAAAATTATATTTGGGAAACATCTTTTTTCTCTAATAATAATAATAAGTTTAAATATCAGTTTTAATTTTTATGGAAGCTAAATCAATATTTTTATATAACTGTAATTATCTGCATATTTAATTAAGGAAAATGCTTTAAATCCTTTTTCTTTTGCTTCCTGAATATTCTTATATCATCTTCCCTGTCTTCTCCTCTTTCCCATTATTTTCTATGTATCTTATACATAATTTTCCCTTATGAGCCTCAGATCCCAGAGGCAATTAATCTAACCTCAAAACTTATAGGTTTCTAACCACTACCTTTTGGCATTTCTTTGTGGATAGTTCCATCCTACTTCATTAACATGGAAACAATCGCCAAATGTTTTGTTTCATCTCAAAGAACATCTGGAATAGTTGCAAATATATGATTCCTTTTAAGGATTTTCTTGATTTGGTCTTCATTGCCATTTGTCTTCCTTTTCCTCCAATAAGCTCTGCCTAGCAACTGATATAGATCATCCTGGAGATTTTTCAAGTGTGCCCTTAGCTTTTTTTTTTTATCAAGGACAGTTTTTCAGACTTCTATCTCAGCAGCTCCTGTAATAAACATGAAGGTCTTACATTCCTCTCATTAATTGGGTGTAGTCATCTCATGTTATTATTCAGAAATCACAAGGGCTATTGCCCCAAATCCACATACCCAGATCCAAAGAACTTTGTGCCCCAATGAATTCAGTAGCCAAAAGAATAGGTCTGTAAGGAATGTGCTGTCAAAAAGTATTTATGTATAAAAAATGTTCTATCCATTTTTTATGTAGTCTCTAATGGGGGAGGGAGGATTAGAGGAAGTTAATTGGATATTTTAACATAACAAATACATTTAAATTTAAAAAGAAATTCCAAATTACAAAAAATTATTTATGAGGTTCCTACTACAAATAATACCCGACTGAGTGTTGGGGCTATAAAAATGGTCTTTGTCTTCAAGGAACTCACATATAATGGTAGAGAAAATATGAATTAGGTAAATTTAAGATGCATAAAGAGTAGATGGAAGACAATCTCAAGGGAGAATATCAGACATTATCTATTGAGAATCTTGAGGAAATAAAGTGATATAGTTTTAAATAATAGGGCTCTGGTTAATAGTTTCTTCTTGACCTAAAATGTTTTCAAAAAGAGACAAGTTTCCTCCTTATTTGGGTCCATTCCTCTGATTTCATCACTGTGTAGATTTTCTTGATCCAATGCTCATCAACAACTTGCCTATAATTAAGAATATTTAACAATTCTTTGAGGGCATTTAGAGGTTGAATGATGTAACCAGCTTTGAATTTGAATACAGATCTTCATTCTCCAGTGTTTCTCTTCCCTTCTAATCACTGGAAGTGAGTCCATTTTCTATTGATATTCTTCAATCTTGGAAGTCATCTGGAATAATATCCAAATGGAAGATATAGTCCTTTTAAAACAGAATAGAGCTAGAAGGGAAACCTCACTGAATCTATAGGTGAATAAAACACCTAGAGTCAGAGGACCTAAGTTTAAGTCCTGATTTTATCACTAATTGCCTGTATGATCTTGGAAAAATAATTTAACCTGGGCCTCAGTTTCCTGATGTGTAAGACAAGGAAGTTGCTATAGATTGCCTCAATATGACTCATATTGGCTGTTGAAAGTCCATTTTTTTCATTCATAATTAGATTCAGATTTATAGGATTAGTTATGTTGCCTTGATATTTGAGTATCAGGAATTTCTTTTTCTTTCTCAGATTTCTTATTACTTCAGAGTAATCCTAGAATATTCGAATTTGTTTTCCTTCATCTACGAAGTCTTTCCTCTTGACTTCTTGTTAAATGTAATTTTTATTATTAAAAACTGTTAAATATTTTTTCCATCCCTTGAAGTTTCATTTGTGACCCTTTTATTTGTTTATTTGTTTATTTCTGGTAGTTTTCTACAGATTTAACAAAGTGATTTGCTGTCTTATTCAAAAATTCAGAGGCAGTTTTCTTATATTATTTTCTGCAGGGCCATATTCAGGTTTTTTTATTTATCCCATGTTCTTTTGGAGACCTACAATTATTAAATTCTTCTGTGCATCAAGGTTATTTCCTTTGCATAGAATTTATGCTTTTTTACAATTGCATTTGTTTATTTTTTTCATACATTTGCTTCCATTTCTTTATTTTTGTGTTCCAAACATTATTTTTACTCTTTCAGAGCCTTTCTTTCTTTGGAGAGAAGGCCTATTTTACTTTTCTATGTTTTATAAATTGTTGTTGTCACTGTGGTGGTTTTAATCCACATTGATTAAAAAAAGACTATGATGCCTATACATAATCTTCTTTTGAGAGTTTTGTTCTTTTGAGTTTTTGTGATTGTTTTATAAGTGGATATGCTTCTGCATTAACTTTTCAGTGGCTAAGCTAACATTCATTTCCCTTTTTGATATAATAGCTAGTGATTGTGTTCTTTGAATTTTGATCAGGTTCCTTCTTTATTTATGAGTGCCTCTGTTATTAATTAAGATGTTTCTTTTTTCTGTTTTGATTTTAAGCTTTCTCTGTAATTTCCGGTTTTTTGTCTCTGATGTCATTCTTCACTCTTTAATCTAGTCTTCTCCTGCAGTAGATTTTTAAAAGAAGTGAAATGAGGTATCTTCTAACTCCTTGAATAAGTGATAGTGGGGGTAAAGTCCCCCACTTTTAACTATTGTGGGTTATATCTGTACACTTTTCTGTTTTTAGTTCTCTTTTCTTAGAGCAGAAAAACTATTCTGTTAAACTTTGCTGACTCACTACATTTTCCACTTTGTTCACCTGTCAGCATTCTTTGCCTTCATATATCTGCGGGCTCTTGTCTATGTATGTAGGGTGTGGAGACATTTAGCTGCCTGGAAAGACGGGGAAAGGCAAGAATCCCTTAAGCTAGGATCTAAAATGCAAGCCTGAAGTCTGCGATATTATTTGCATTGCCTTTGCCTTGTACAGTGATGGAGAACATTTAGAGATCAAGTGCCCAAACTACAACTGTCATGCTGTATGTCAATTGCCCACCTACCCCAGACAGTGGAGGGAGGAAGAATTCCCATTGGGCTGCTGGGCAGAGGGTTGGCAGATGTGAGAAATGTCCTCTCAGGCTCATATGGAGACTCATATGTTATTTTTATTTTATTTTTCCTTTTGCAGTTTATCTGTATTTTTGTCTTATTGATTTATCTTGGTGTATTAGATATCACATATTTCTTTTTTTCTGAAATTTTTTGTTTCAGTAAAATACTATTTTTCTTTTGAATGAGCAAATATTTGTTTTTGTTTGTTTAGGTTTTTCTTTTTTATCAAAATATTTGATTGCCTCATTGTCAAAAAACTCCTCTAGTGTAGAAACGGCCTCCTCTGACATAGATCAGATACCCTTTTGTAGCCCATAAAGAACTGGTCTAATATACCTCTACTATCTAAGCTTGGGACCATAACATAGCTGGTATGTGTCAGAGGTAGGATTGAGCCTAGAATTTGAATATATATATGTCTATACATACACACACACACTTGTTTACTCAGGGAATTGTTGAGTGGAAAATATCAGCTGTATCTCCTATTTATAGCAAAAAAATTCATTATATTCCCAAACTAACTCCCTCTTGGTTAGAACAACCTAAGTATTTTAATGATCATGACTTTGTGTTGCTTGAATAGACACTGCTGGGACAAGTCAGTCATTTGAAAAACCTACTCTACTACTCTGTAGGAATCAGAGAATTTCAGTAACCTAGACATAGCAGGAACATTAGAAGTTAAGTTTCAGACCCAGCCTGATACAAAACCTTGAATCTTACATAAGTTTCATCTTTTATAATAATAATCATGATTTTCATTATTATACTTGAATATCCTCAATAAGATACTCACTGCCCCTTTGATGAAAGGAAATGATACACTCTGTGTGATGTAATAGGTTTATTAACATCGTTTTAATGTTATTTCATTATGATCTGACTCATTTTGTCTCCTGAAATGTTTCAAGGATGGAAGATAATGAATGAGTCATCAAATTTTTCTTCTCTGAAATATCACTAGACATTTAGCCACAAGATCTGAAGTCTATCCTCAGATCCATGAATTGACCTTGTAGAATCCCTTCACTTTTCCTCATCTTATGTCCTTTTACTACAAAACAGAGATGATGACCCTGGCTTTCTTTAATACTGTTGGTGTGGGAATCAAATGAACCTATTATACATGTGAAAGTGAACTGAGACCAAAAACATGTAACTTGTACGTTGCTATAAGCTGGTTTTGAATCTGTTTAGTTTACTTTGTTGGAATCAATTATGATTATGTTTCAGCCTTCCACCAAGTTTTTAGTTTGAAAAACTCAAAGTTTTATAAATACCTGGAATATAAAATTGTTCAGACAGAAGATGGAGAAAAGTCACTGTTTCCAAAATATGAAGAATAAAAACTTCTTGAGGTGGGAGCAATATCCTAACCACTACCTCCATCTAAGTTTAGCTAGTTTTTCTTAAAAAAGTGATTGAAACCATCCCTGAGACTTACCAGATTTACTTTCTTGTTGTAAGTAAAAAATAACAAAGAACCAGCCATACTCTGATGCTTCATTGGTAGATCTTTATTGTAAACTCAGAGGGAGGAAAACTTCATCCAGTTGAATCATTTAAGGTGTTTTCAGTTCAAATTTTTGTTGAATATCTTCCAGCCATGGATAAGTACATCTCTTTATGTTTAACTTTTCTTTCTTCATTCCTTTGTTCCTCTCTCCCTTCCTTTCTTCCTCAACTGTTGGGGTCATGAGTGGGAGTCTGTTGATAAGTGATTGGATCTGAGGGCCAATGTAGCCATGGAGAGAGAGAGAGAGAAAGAGTTACCCTGCTGGGGAGACTAGCAGCTAAATAGAGGGGGAATGAGATAAGAAGAATGACAGGAAAAATTGGGGCCAGCATTCCTGAGGACTGAGCAGAAGAATCATGGCACCATTACTGGGGGCTTTGATCTTCATTTCTTATGACAAAGAGAAAAACTTTCATAGAGAGTAGAATACTAAGCATTGCAACATTCTTGGGGGGGGGGTATTACTTTCCCAAGGGATGATGTTTATGAAAATGACTTCACACAAGAAAGTTACCAGGGTTGCTATTACAGAAGAAAGTAAGTTGAGAAAGAGTGATTGCAAATCTGTTCTTGGTGAAAGGCAAGTTTGGTACTTTCAGTTATGATGCTACAAGGACTTCTTTGCTCTTCAGAGTGAGGGAGATTCAGGATTTAATGCTGACCTTTGGCCAAGAGCATCAATGCTTTTGTTTGAGAGATTGGGACCTTGCCATAAATCTCAGACAAGCATGGCTACTTTCCTCAGTGGGCTTACTCTGTCCTGATCACCTCCTACACCCAACCTCCTTCTCTCTTCTATTTGTTTCTTTCACATTTTGTAAATTTATAATCTGGAATTCAAGCTGGGTACATTTCCATAATACTCACCTCCATGGCTGAATGAGTGTTGTATTTTGTCAAAGGCTTTTTCTGCATCTATTGAGTTAATCATGTGATTTTTGTTGGTTTGCTTATTGATATGGTCAATTATGTGGATGGTTTTCCTAATATTAAATCCTTACATTCCTGGTATAAATGCCATCTAATCTTAATGAGAGACTCTTGTGATTACTTGCTGGAGTCTTTTTGCTAATATTCCCTTTAAAATTTTGCATCTATGTTCATTAAAGAGATTTGTCTATAGTTTTATTTCTTTCTTTTTGACCTGCCTCACTTTGGAATCATTACCATATTTGTGTTATAAAAGGAATTTGGTAGAATTCCTTCTTTGCTTATTCTGCCAAATAGTTTGTATAATATTGGGATTAGTTTTTCCTTAAACATTTGATAGAATTCACTTGTGAGTCCATCAGGTTCTGAAGATTTTTTCTTAGGGAGTTATTTGATGGTACTTTTAATTTCTTTTTCTGATATGGGGTTATTTATGTATTCTATTTCTTTTTCTGTTAATCTAGGGAATTTATATTTTTGTAAATATTCATTCATATCACCTAGATTGCCATATTTATTGCCATTTAATTGGGCAAAATGATTTTTAATTATTGCCTTACTTTCCTCTTCATTAGAGTTGAGGTTTCCCTTTTCATCTATTTGATTTTTTTAATAGATGAGTTCATTCCATTCACATTCAAAGTTATGATAACCACTTCTATTTTCCTCAACAGTTTGACACATTCTCTTAGTTTTGCCTTTTCTTCTTTTGCTATATCTTTTAAAACCAGTGGTTTGCTTTTAATCAGTCCCTTTAATCCCCACTCTCATTATACTTCCCTTTCTGCCCCCTCCCTTTTGGTTTCCTTCTTATTGTTTTGATGTCTATTAAGTTCTCCTTCCTCTTTCCCTCCTTTTTTATACTCCCTGCCCCACTCCACCCCCTTAGTTTTTCCCTCTCACTTTCCCTTTTGGGCAATATAGAAATTGATACTCCAATGAATCTAGATGCTCTTCCCTCTCAGAATTTATTTCACTGAGAGTAAGGTTTAAGTATTTCATATTAGCACTATCTTCCCCTCCATTTAATGATAGTATTCTTCCCTTCCCCTTCCCATGCACCTCTTTGTGTGATATAGATTATCTTATTTATCTTATTCCTTAAAGTTTCTCTTGGTGCCATCTTCTATTCCCCCCTCCCTTTTTCTCTCTTCCCCCCCCCCCCATATCATCTTACCCCAATGTTTACCTTCGAATGATTCTTCTAATTACTAAAATAGTGAATATAATTTTTGGGAGATACAAATAACATTTTCCATATATCAATATAAACAATTTGATCTTATTGAAGCCCTTAAAGAGGAAAATTTAAATACAAAATATTTCCCCCTTTCCTCTCTTTTTCTCATTTCCCTTTCCATGTTTCTCTTGACTTTTTGGATATCAAACTTTCTACTTATTTCTGGTATTTTCTTTACAAATATTTAGAAATCTTCTAGTTTGTTGAATGCCCAAACTTCCCCCTGGATGTATATAGTCAGTTTTGATGGGTAAGTGATCCTTGGTTGAAGATCTATTTCATTTGCATTTCTGAATATCATATTCCAAGCCTTGAGGTCCTTTAGTGTTGGATCTGCCAGATCTTGTATGATCCTAATTGGTACTCCTTGATATCCAAATTTTCTCTTTTTGGCTTCCTGTAAATTTGTTTCCCCTTAGTTTGGAAGCTCTTAAATTTGGAAATGGTTCCTTCCATTTTTGTCAATTTTTGATTTTGCTTTATTAATTCTTGCTGTTTTGTGAGATCATTGGCTTCTAATTGCCTAATTCTGGTCTTTAAAGACTGGTTTTCTGCCACAATCTTTTCATTTTCCTCCACAATCTTTTGATTTTCCTTTTCAGTTTGGTCTATCCTGCTTTTCATGGCTTCCAGCTGTTCAATTTTGGTCTCTAATTTATTTATCATTTCATTTGATTTATGGGCTGCTTTCTCGAATTGGGAGTTCCCTGTCTTTTCAATTTTGTTTTCTTTTTGAACTATTTCCCATTTTTCTTGCCAATATTCTTCCATCTTTTTGATAAGCTCTGATCTAAATTCTTCAAGAGCTTGTGGCCAATTTCCATTGTTTTTGGAAGGTTTGGATGCATGTATTTTAAGGTCCTCTTCGGCTATTTCCTCTGTCGTCTGGATTTTTCCTCCATAAAAATTATCCAGTGTCAAATCCTTCCTCTTGTTGTTCTTGGTGTTGAGAAGTTGATTTTTTGCCATCACTATGCTGGTTTTTCTTCCCTTTCCAATCAGAAGTCTGAGTGAGGAGGGCAGGCTCTTTGTGTGTTTGGAGTTAAGGAGCAAGGTTTTTGACTGAGGCCACCTCTCAAGACTCTGAAGCTTCGACTGTTTACAGCACTTCACTGCTCTATCTCCACACCCGAGCTCCTCACTTTTCTGCCTGTTGGGGTCTCAAGTCTAGCTGCTCTAAGGGGCATGCCTTTGGTGGTCTTAGTCACCTGCCAATGACCTAGAGGTGACCTTTGCTTGCTCATTGATTCAAGTGTGAGCTGGCTCTGAATCTAGTGCACTGGCTTCATGTGTGTGGGGTGGGGGATGGTAGATCAGCTTGTGTTTTGGGGGAAGCTGTTTCACCCACTTATGTGAAAATGCCCAAATCCCACATACCTTCAATTCTGGGCCCTAATGTGGAGTCCCTTTGTTCATTTTAATTCAGTTTTTTTTATCCTTTTGAGGTAGTCTATATTGTTAGGCATTGAGGAGAGGTAGGTTCTTGAGTCTAAGTGGAAGTCATGTTTACCTGGAAGTCCTGATTTTCTTCTTAAATGAGCTTTTTCTCTTGCTTTATAAGTGGAAATGGAGGTAATGATTGGTTCTAGGGAACAACAAGAGAAAAAACCCAGTGCTGAAGAAATAGAGTGTCTTCTTTGCAGTATAGCCACTGTAACCTGAATGAAGAGTCCATGGTAGTGAATAAAGTAAAAGAAAACTAAAAAATAGGAGGGAGTAAGATTATAAAGGGATTTAAGTACCCCCCCCCAAAAATTTCATATTTCAGCTTGAAGGTGATAGGGAGTCTCTGGAGGATAGTTATATGATGAGATCTGTACTTTAGGGAAATCAATTTGGTGATAGAAAAATAATAGATTGGAGTGGGGAAAGGTTTGAATAAGGGGGACCCCCAGCATTTCTTGTAAGAGTCCAGGTCTGAAGTGATGACTGTCTGTACTATAGAAGTTGCAGTGGCAGAGGAGAGAAGAGGGATGTTTGAGAAACATTTTGAGGCTGAAATTGACAGACCTTGACAACATCTTGGAAAAGGGGGATGAAAAACAATTAAGAATCCAGTATAAAACCTACATTGGAAATCTGATTCTCAAAAGCAACTAATATGGTACTTCTTCATTGAAGGTGGAAAAAGAAATCATGGTCCTGAGAAATGAGATATGAGACTCATTTAGCAAGAAATACACTGACAGTGAGGAGGGTTTAATGCTAGTTTCAAGCACGCTAGGATCTGTATTGGATCATACAGTCAATAGGACTTAGATTTGCAAGGAATTTTAAAGACTGTCTGATATATTCACTTCATTTCAGAGACAAGGAAACTGAGACACCAGAGGCACTTACCCAATAAGACATTTTTGCAAAGTGTATATTTTAACTTAGATTTACCACCTCCTAATCCCATGCTCTACAACTCCCCCACACTTCATATAATTCTTTTTCAGAAGCCTCCAACAATAAAAGAGATTCATTTGACACAGCTTAATGATATACTCTCCAAAGGTGATAAAAGGGTATTAATGACTACCCAAGGTTCTACTCATACTTTTGAACTTAAAGTTTAAAGAGGAAGGAAGAAAACAAAAGTAATTCCAGTTTGATTCCAGAAAAGAAATTCAAGTATTGAATTTTCCCCCAGTTGATTTGGGATGATACTGTTGGATTTCAATGATTGCCAAAATTAATAGTAGGAGAATAGGGTTAATATTTGCCAGATTAAAACATTTTGCCAATTGTGTAAATATCATGTGGTCTAAATTTGGAAATAAACTTGAAACTTTTGAATTTAAAACGGTGTTTAACTCTGGCAGAGCATTGCACTGAACTGCTCAATCAAAAATAGATATTATTTATCTAGTAAAGCTAGTTGATGGTCAAGACTTCTACATAAAGGAAAGATGTGTGCTTCTATAGTTCTCAATTTTCAGATTATATGAAAGAAACATTTTGAAATAACTTATGACAAGCACTGACTGGGATTTTCCTCTCTTGGTTCTTAAGCCTTTGATTTAATTTAATTGATAAACCTTGAGTTTCTAGGTCTTCATTAGTCCTGAATTGTTCTCTTTGAAAACAGTAGTTTTATAGAATATCAAAAATGTGCTTAATATTGGTTTGGGAGAGCATCAATAATTTTGCATTGGACTTTTCCATAGTGATATTAATTTTTTCAAAGTTCACAGAACCAGAAGGGTCCTTAAAAAGATTAGTTGAACTATCCAAAAGCAGAGGACAAACTGAGGGAATAGAAACACCAAGGAAAAGCAACTGCCTGACTACAATGGCTGAGGGGACATGACAGAGGAAAGACTCGGAGCGAACACTCTGATGCAAATACTAACAACATGGCAATGGGTTCAAGTCAAGAACACATACGATACCAGTGGAATCACACGTCGGCCACGGGGGGTGGGAGGGAGGAAAAGAAAATGATCTTTGTCTTTAATGAAAAATGCATGGAAATGATCAAATAAAAAAAAATAAAAAAAAAATAAAGAAAAGAAAGAAAAGAAAGAAAAAAAAAGATTAGTTGAAGCAAAACACAAATTTACAACTTATTTTTTTTTCTAAGTTACCCTTTATTCCTTCAAGGAAAAAGAAGTATCACTTATAATAGGCTTTCCCATAACATGTATGATTATGAAACAAACCTTATGTTATCTTTCATCTCTCTTGGGATTGTGTACTAGTTTGCAGCTGACCTGAAAGGATTATTTTAATATTTAGTTGGAGCCTAGATCTCTAGAGTTCCCAGATAGTCAAGATTCTTCTTTTTTTAAACTTTTAATTAATTATTGATTTATAATATTATATTCTATATAATATATTATATTCCATATAATATTATATCCCATAATTATTATAATAATGTAATATATATTATTATTTGTTATTATACTTTTATTAAGTTTTGACCTATGATAGGAAAATTGAACTTATTTGGCAGAGGGAACTTCAATTAAGTTGAACTGAATAGAATCACTAATATATTCATAGGGTTCTTCTAGTCCCTCTGTGGTAGAAGCAACATCTTACAGAGTCCCTACCAGGTAGGCTAGAATTTTCTTGCTTTGTTCCTTTCTTTTATTCCTTTCATTTCCCTTTCCTTTCTTTCTATTGTCATTGTTTTTCTAAAAGGCAAGGAAGATTTGACTTGTCTGAGTGCTAAAACTTAAACTATTGACATGGTTTTTGTGCACAAAGACACTTGTGTGTGAAGATTTAAGTGGAAAAGTTGGTGCACAGAGTCAGTCCCACTCTCTCGGCGTTGGAAGCCTGGGTCCAGTGGCACGAAAAGTCGTTACACCTGGAGACTTCCTCAGCTGCATTGGACGGCCATGTTGTCTTTTGTGCTCCAACACGCCCTAAGCACTCCACAGTGCATTGCTGTATCACCATCTCAGCCGTTGAACCTTCTCGTTGGTTTCTTCCGCCTGTTCGGCCAAAACAGTCTTCACATGCTGGGTGAGCAGAGCCCTAGTTCATCAGGGGTCCACGATGACCTGATGGCTACCCTCACAAGGTTTAGCCGGCCTGTCGAAGCTGTTGGCCGGGGTGTGGCCGCTGCCTCATGCTAGCAGCTACTGGGAGCCATAAGTGAGAGCTGGGTGTCAGGTGAGAGTCAGAGGCTAGAGAGCTGCCTATATATATAAAGGCCAGTCATCTGGTATATAAGTACTCCTAAAGACTTGGCAGCTATCCCATGGTTAAGTATGTCACCATAATCTATTGACCATACAACTTTAAGCATGGATAAGAGATGGCTAAATGTATCTGAACTTTGATGTATGCCTATTGAATATCTTTTCCATGCTGTGACTTAAATGTCTCATTTCATTTACATTTCAAAAACCTGAACTAAGAGACTGATTTGATTACAACACCCCTCATATTAGAGAGGGTAAAGAGAACCCCACAAGGCTGTTACTTAACTGATTCAAAGCCAGGCAGAAGCAAATAAGGCTCCAGGTTCTCATTTCCACCAGTTCTCCACTGCCTCCTAAATCATGCCACTCCACAGCAGATTTAAGAAATATAGTTTCCTTGGTCATGTAACTACATCCTCACTAGTCAATTCTACATCTTTTATTGAAGGTACTAAACTATTTCAGTGTTGTCAACTAATTTATCCCTTACCCTTCTACTATTTATGGACTGGAAAACTGATAGATCATTATATCCTGAGAATCTGAGAAAGATCCTACAGATTTCTACTAAAACTCTATCACCTCAGACAATGTGAAATATAATTTTAGAAAAAAATACTTATTTTTATCAGGCCTTCAAGTCCTTAAATGGAGTCAGGATCTCTTTAATATAGGTATTTCTTCCAGTGTTGAAGATCCCAACTAATCTATGACTACCTACTATGGGCTTCATATCCATACTGTTCCAAGATGTATGAATGAAGCAAACAGGTTAACAGTTACTCAGCTCTGCTATGGTTCTTCACATATTGAGATGTTTTGAATGCTGATGTGGTTAAAATCAGATATAAGAGGAGGCAGCTGGGTGGCTCAGTGGATTGAGAGCCACACCTAGAGATGGGAGGTCCTAGGTTCAAATATGGCCTCAGACACTTCCCAGCTGTGTGACCCTGGGCAAGTAACTTTACCCCCATTGCCTAGCCCTTTCCACTCTTCTGCCTTGGAGCCAATACAGACTCCAAGACGGAAGGTAAGGGTTCATTAAAAAAAAAAAACAGATATAAGAGAGAGGCTGGAGAATAGTGCCATAAAAATTACTAGCCTAGTTTTTATCTGGGACTCCAATGACAAAATTAAGAGGAGCCATCACTGTGTAAAAGGGGTCCAACTTACTTGCCACCACAAACTCCATGCACTGACTACCACTGACAGATAGGTAAGTCCAAAGCCTTGGAGAAGCTGCTTCTATTCCATCCTTTTTTAATTCTAGCTCAATTTCCACACCCATCATCCAGGAAATCAATGTTGACATCTCCATAAACAATGTGCTTGATCTGGCATCTGCTTTAGTAGTGCTATTGTCACAACTACTAAAATCTTGTGAAAAGTAAATTAAATCAAGTTAATAAACATTTATTAATCATCTGTTCTGTGCCACACAAGATGCTAAAAACTAGATAAAAAGGAAGGTAAAAACACTGCCTGTCCTGATGAAGATCAGAATCTAATTGGGTAGACAATTTCCAAGCAACTCTGCCTAAACAAAACCTACAGAGGGTAAATTACAGATAATCTCAGAAGGAAGAAGCTAGCATTAAGAAGAACCAACATTCTTCCAAGTGACATGAGCTACAAGAAGTCAGACAAAACATTTTATTTCATTGTCGTGATCTTTCAAAATTTTTCAAAACAAATTTTGCATTTTAAATTTCATAATAAGAAATATATCTTTTATGTTAGATGTAATAGGAAGCCAGTGAAGTTTTAAGAACTTGGCTGGGTGAGATGATAAGATCAAACCTTTGCTTTAGGAAGATAATTTTGGCAATTGAACAAAAGATGAGAGTTGGGAAAAAGGGAAAACATTTTTGAGGCTGTCACAACAATCTACTTCTGTGGAGATAAGAACCTAAACTCAGGTGGTGTCAGAGTAAGTCCAAGAAAGAGGAGAGAGTCAAGATATATTATGGAGGTAGAATTGATAGGACTTGAAATTTGTGGTTTGGAAATAGCACAAGAATGTCAAGTGTATCTGGGCTCCAAGGATCTGGTTTTGAATCTCAACTTTGCAATTAATTATTTGTAAGATCTTCTAGGAAAAAAAAAACCATGATTAACCTCAACAATCCCAAGTAAATTGTTAAATGGATGAAGAGAAAAATGTCTAGTTCTTCTATTTGTGATCCTATGAGCCATTAAGTGATGGAGGTATGGAGGAGAGACTTCTTTATAGACCTATACATATTTTAGAGGAGGAAGCTTAGAACCTTTATTTACAAGGGTTGACAACATCTCTCTACTCCCCATCCCCACAATAATTTAGGCCTGTTCTGTGCCTACCTCCTCTCTCTTTTAAGGGAGAGTTAATTAGCATAGGTAAGAACCATTCTCCTTCCTCCCCCCTCCCATCTGAAACATGGGTGAGGCTTCCATGCAGAATTTATTAGTCTCTGACTGTATTGACTTGATTTCTCAATCACCTAAGATTATAATAAGTCTCATCCAAGATTCTAGGCACCTTTAACATGGTGGATGTTTGAAGACTATATGGGTGACCACATGCTGTCCTACTGACAAGATGTATTTCTATGTGGAGATAAAATGGGAGGGGGGAGAGTATAGAGTATCACTATATCTTTGTTTGTCTTTGTTGTGTTAGCCGCATTATATAAATATATTTATTTCTGTTATTTCCTTTTGTGAAATATTAAGTATATTCTTTTCCAAAAAATAAATTTCCTTTTGTTTTTTATTCAAAGACATGTAAATTTCATGTAGTTCTTTTTAAAAAATCCCTTGCCTTCTATCTTGATTCCAAGGCAGGAGAGTGGTAAGGGTTAGGCAATGGGAGATAAATGACTTGCCCAGGATCACACTAGGAAGTGTCTGAGGCCACATTTGAACCAGAATGTTGATTCTTTTTCATTTGTCTGTTCAATTTTCCAGCCTACTTTTTGACTGTGGACTTTATGTTAGTTCTGTGGGGAGATATCTGGCCTGAGTTTCCATTCTCATAAGATCTTCTACTACTTTCACAGCTCAGGCTAGGGAGCCTGTACGTTTTCAGTGCTCCCAAAGTGATGTGATGCAGAGCAAGGTCTGTTCACTACTTTCTGATCTGAGCTCTGCAAGTTCAGAACCAGGTTAGAGTTTGTCAGTTTGTTCTTGGTTGGGAATTGCAGTGGACTGCTACTAGATTAAGTTCTCCTGGATAGACTTTATTTTCAATGAATGCATTTTGAGAAATCTCTCTCTTTACATTACTTTGACTGGAAAAAAAATGACTCAGTAAAACTTTTTCTTGACTTTCTTAACCAGAATTTGGTATGGTATATTTTCTAGATTGTAGTGGAGAAGGGTTAGTGGGAAGCTAGACTATATTATTTCCTGTCACTTCATCATATTAAATCCCTCCTTCTACTTTGAAATCATTTTTGTAAAGTACTTTGCAATCATTAAAGAGGTCTAGAAATGCTAGCTGCTTATATTTGTGTCACATTCTTTATACGCAAAGAAAGATAAATATGCTGAAATCATGGGTCCATTGTAGGAGCTAATTGAAGAATTATATAATATAAGAATTATATAAGGAAATATAACTTGATTTGATTAAAGCCTATTCTAATATGGTGGTTGTGAAAATGGAGAGGAAGTAATGAATTGAGGAGGTATTTGAAAAAAGGCATCAATAAAATTTGACGCTGTAGTGAATACAGGGAATGTCGAAGAAGTTAAGATAGCGTTAAGATTTATGGTTTGCATATTGAAAAGATCATGCTCCAGGGACAGAAATAGAAAACTCAGAAGGAACTAACTGGATTAGGTGCTGAATTTACTGTTAGACATGCTGCCTTGCCTGCAATGGTGAGAAATTCATGTGGACAGATTTTGAAACCATTTGGAGATATGGAACCAAACGATAGGAATAGAGATGAAGATTTCAGAGGAATTAGAATAGAGGTGTAAATTCTCAGCATGCATCGATCTGATATTCATTAATGTAAAGAAATACACACTCCCACATGCATGGCTGTACACAACAATGAGCACATGTGTAATAGCCTAGACTTGAACTAAGCCTAAGGATATGGTTCCTATTTATCTGTGATTTTTTTTTTGCTCATATTGTTCTCCCAGATTCATGTAAAACCTGGAATGATAAAAATTTGCTGAACAAAGAAATTTGCTTAATAAGCAGCTTGCTTTCACAGACATTTGCAGTCTTTTTATTTCCTTGTAGTTCTATTTCCTTGGCAAAGATCATCAGCACCATAATCACTGTTGGGAGTTCCATTTTGAAATGAGTTTATTGAGTGGCTGCTTATCAGCTTCATCTGGAACATTCTCATATGCTCAATTGGGAAGGTCCCTGGTACACTGCAAATTTCAGACACTTTATAGGCTAATTTGAAAGGCTTTCTTATTTTTTAATAGATATTGAATGCACAGAATTATATAGCATATACCTCCCTGAAGCATCTTCTTCTCATACCATCTGGTAATGAGAATATCATTTGCACCACATAAAACCATGACATGTGGAAAGGAATAAAACTAGTTTGATAAAAATAAGTCAAAAAGCAGGACTCACCAGGTTTCTCTTTTATGTTAGGGGAAATATTTAGCACTAATATAAGATTAGAAAGATTCAGTGTAATATAAAAATGGCTCAAGTTCTGTTATGTGAAAATAAAGTAGTCATTTTTTGTTTCAACCATGCTATCTTTTCCAAGGACAAAAGTGGGAAGGGAGGAGAGGAGAGGAAGTGGGAGAGGGACAGAGAAGGAAAGAACTTCAAATCAGCCAACAGAACAGGAAGGTACAGCAGGCAAGATTTCAATAAACTCTCTAAACCTTGGGATTGCAGCTGTGAAATGTTGGCAACCTTGTTTGTTTAGAGAATTCTGGGCCACGTGGATTTATTTATTTTTTTTAATATGTAGGTATTTGGCTGTCTTGAAGAGAGCAAACCACCATTTGAGCTTGATGTTATGGAAAAAACCAATGACAACAAAAAGCCCTGCACTGAATCCACAGCCAATACTTTGCCATTAATAAGCTGATGGCGATATACAAATTAGGCCACTCAGAGGTTCCTCACATGTAGGAGAGAGTTGAATTAACTATTTAATAATTAAAGCAGGGTCCACTTGAGGTCCAAGACAGAATTTTCCATGCAATAAACTGCAAATAGCTATGAGTTATACAGCCTTAAATTGAGAACTATTTGAGAAAGGGCTTAGGGGACCCTGCTAAAGAGAACTAGAAGAGAGTGAAGGAGAACAGGAGCAAACTTCTAAATAATTACCCTCCCTCCTGCTTCTCCTTCCCAACATTACTCCCGCCCCTTCCAGGTTCTCTATAGTTTCCATAAGCTCAGTGAGGGGAGGGAAAGAGGATGGAAATTAGAATACTTTAAAAAGCATCAAGCTCTGGGATATTTCTTTGCAAAAGAGTCTATAATATGAAACAATGTGTATAGATACATGGTGCCTTAATAACACAGTTTTAAAGATTTAAACCATTCTGAGACTTTTTGAGACTCTCTGATGTATATGTTCATATACAGTATCCCATCATTCTTTCCTCTCTTATATATGTATATACATGTATGTGTCTGCCTACATACATACATACATGTGCATCTGCATGCATGCATCCATACACATTAGCAGTCTGATATCACATTGACATTTTTGGCTCTATATCAGTCTGCTGAGTTCAAGTGAAGTTATTGTTGAGTCTTTTTCAGTCATGTCCAACTCTGTGTCCCTATTTTGGGGTTTTCCTACTCCTTTTACAAATGAGGAAACTGAGGCAAATAGGGTCAAGTGACTTACCCAGGGCTACATAGCTAGTAAGTATCTGAAGCTATAATTACAGATTTGACACTCTATCCACTGCATCACCTTCATACCCATAGATACCAAAAATCCCAGATCTTTTTCTTCCATCCTATACATCAAATTGCTTTCTTGCACCAGTGTAAGATTTTATATCTATTCATACTTAATTGCATATACTTCAGTTTGTCAAGTTACTTTGGGATGCTGATTATCCTTTAGTGACATTACTACCCCTCCTAGTTTTGTTTAAGGCAGAAAGATGACATAGTAGATAGAGAACCCTACCTGAAGTCAGAAAGATCTGAATTTAAATCTACTTTTCCATGCTCTCAAGCTGCAAGTCCCTTAACCTCTTATTGCCTTAATTTCATCATCTGTAAATGGGAATAACAATACTACTCACCTTTCAAAATTGTTCTGAGCATTATTATTATTATTATTATTATTATTATTTTAACTCTAATTAAATGAAGATATCTTTTGGTCTTTAGCTATGTGATTGGTAAATGTCAAAAAGCATGGAAACAAGCCCAGATTCTTGGGACATCCCAACCTTCTTTTTATCCAACTACTTAGTAAGGTCTGAACCCATGTAATAGAATTTGATGGCCTAAAGTAGCTAATGGCTCAGTGGATCCTATATTTTAGGCTGGGAATACCTGAGCATAAGTCTAGCCTCATATATTCTCTAACATAGATAGATAGGAACTATATGTGCCTTCCTCTGCCTCTCCAACACCTTGAGTGGGGAGCTGGTGAATAAGGCATATATAACTGTCACTGCCTATTGATTTCCTACCTTTTGCCAAGGTCTGCTCACATGGATAATGGAATGCTTAGAAGTATGTATATGTTCAAGCTCATTTTCATTAGAATCATGATCCAGACCATCTGCACCTCCAATACTCATGTCCTAACTATAGGTTTTCTATGTGGCTTCTCCTTGTTGATAGGATGGATTCACTGGGTTTTACCTTCCTTGGAACTTGGCAATTCCAATAAAATTCCACTAGTGTACAAATAAAAACTGAAGAATTTATATATATCATTTTGTCAAATGATGTCTTCTCTGATGGAAGGGAGGAAACAAAGAGGGTGATAACTGAGTATTTTAATGTAATAAGTAAACAAATTTAAATAAAAAGAGAATTCCATTGGTACCTTCCTGCTAGTAATTGCAATGCAATGTCTTGGTTCAGTACACATTATTTTTCAATGCTATTTTATAGATTGGCAAGTTTCCTTAGGGTTTCTAACATGTGACTTTCCAATTGTCAGTTTTCTAGTATTTCAAGATTTTAAATGAATAAATTTTGGAGACTTGTAAGCTAAAGAATAATTTCAAAATGCAGTAATCATTTTTATTAACACAACACTTTTTATTGCTTAAATTGATTTCTAGCACCTGGATAATATTGATCCCTCTGGTCAGATATTGATAATGATTAAAAGTGAACAAAATTGATGATCCTTTCTTCATTCAAATGCCTTTAAAGTCTTGGCTCCAGGATGTAGTAGGGGTCCCCAAACTACAGCCTATGGGCCACATGTGGCCCCCTGAGGCCATTTATCTGTCCCCCACTGCACTTCTGGAAAGGGCACCTCTTTCATTGGTGGTTAGTGAGAAGAGCACTGTATGTGGTGGCACCACAAACCACAGAGTTGCTCACGTACAGTACTACTTCAGGTGACATAATCCTTTATGTAGAGCCTTGTTCTGAGAGTAACTGAATGAGAATGAGATGCTGCACAAAAGAGTATGTGGCTGAACAATGGAAGACATCAGCATGGTGAGTGGCAATCTGGGGGAGGGGATTCCACATTGTGTATACTGCTACCCAGTATAGTGGTGGTGGTGATAGGCTAGTGCAAGGTGTGACGACCTATCATAGCCAGAGCTGCAGCCTCTGCTATCCCAGACAGAGGTATATAGATTTGTTCATAGTTTATTTTTTATAGTCTGGCCCTCCAACAGGCTGAGGGACAGTGAACTGGCCCCCTGTATCAAAAGCTTGGGGACCCCTGATGTAGACATTTGCTAGAGTCACAATGGCCAATGCATTGGCAGCATTCTATACTGCAACATATCTCTGCAGGAGAGGAAAGGAACAGAGAGAAAGTCTCAGAACATGTGTATGACCTGGAAGAAAAAAAAGCTCAACTCCACATTTTGATCTTTCCCTTCCCTCTTGCCCAGAGTCTCAGCAACACTAGCCCCATTAGGACATCTTTCTATAATGCCTGACCAGAGTACTGAGGAATGGAGGGAATGGGATGAATAGGACAGGACACTGTGCAGAGAATTGTGCAGAATTATTTTGCTCCCCTACAAAGTTGGAAGGAAAGAGCCAAGCATCTAGCATCCCAACAAAATCTCTTGGAAAAGGGCCATGGGTTGTTAAACCATGAATTGCATAGTGTAGAAAGAGGCTTAGATGATTTGAGATACAGTCTTCATGGAAACCACTGTCAGAGGAGAGGGAATAAGGTCATAATTTTAAAGATATGTTATTACTATGTGGTTAAAGGAAATATTAAGGTTGAAAACGAGGATTTAAAAATCCTCAGTGTATGAATCAACATATATAGTTTTGGGAGTTTGAAGGTCATGCTTTTCTGATTTTACATAAAAAGGAAATCAAGGCCTACATGCTTAAATGTCTGATCTGAGGCCATAAGAAGTGGGACAAGGAAGAAAGGGGGAAAGTATTGATTAGGTGTCTACTATGATTTAGAACTTTTGTTAAAGAGGGAGTCAAGATGGCGGCTTAAAAGCAGCAGAAGTTCAGACCTCTGAAAACCCTTCCTTACTGATCACAAACTCACTGCTCCTAGGAGAATAAAAATCAAACCTAACAATAAGACAGAGCCAAGGAACCCACCTGCTGGACTAAATCTAAAAGGTACACCCCCCAAAATGGAGAATCTGAGAATACTTGGGTTTAAGGGGAAGGCAGAAGGAAGGACCCCTCCTCCCCCACCTAGAGTGCTAAGCCTCTAGCAGTAGCGGGAACCTCTGGGTGGGCAAAGGCACTGTTATGGAGGGTTTACCTTGCAGGCAGGCAGTGCCAGGCTCAGAGCTTCGAACACAAGTGGCGAGGAAGGGGTGGGAGAGGGAACACAGAGCTGGCAGCATGGACAGAGCTACGAAGACCCTCCATATTGCTCTAGTCTTCCAGGAGGTTTTGGCCTTGGGGCACATCCAGCCCAACCCAGCTGAACTTAATCCCATCAAAAGTCTTCAAAGGTCAGAGAAGCCCCAAATCCAACAAACATCCCTCACAGACTTCTGGACTTTAATTCAATCAAAACCCTCCAGAGGACAGGGAAGCTCAAACTACAAAACCCCTCCCCCACAGACGGCAGGGAGAGACCTTCTGTCATACCTCCAAGAGGGGAGACTGACAGAAAACCCCAAAAACCAAAAAAATGAGAGGAGCAAGAGCACAGAAAAATATGGGGAGCAAAGAAGGGGCAAATATGAGCAAACAACAGAAAAAGAAGAAAGAAATTACAATACACAGGTTCTGTACAGATAATGAGCAAAGAGCAGATTAAACAGAGGGGGAGGGATCAGCAAGGAAAAATCAGAAATCCCAGTGAATTGGATACAGGCTTTGGAATAACTCAAAATACAATTCAAAACACAATTAAGAGAGGCTGAAGACAATTGGGAAAAGAACTGAAAAATTAAGATAAGTCATCTGAAAACAGAAAATCTTGTCTTGAAAGCTAAAATCAACCAGCTTGAAAATGAGACAAAGGAGATGAAAAATGAGGCAAAGATGATGAAAGATGACCTCCAAAGAAAATCAGACCAGAAGGAGAAGGATGACCAAAAAGCCGGGGATGAAATTCAGTTTTTAAGAATGAGAATACAACAATTAGAATTAAGTGACCTCACAAGGCAGCAGGACACTATAAAACAAAACCAAAAGAATGAAAAAATGAGGAAAAGATAAAATATCTCATTTACAAAACAGAAGATTTAGAAAATTTTCGAGGAGAGACAATTTAAGAAGCATTGGTCTACCAGAAGACCATGACAAAAGAAAAAGCCTAGACATAATACTACAGGAAATTATTCAGGAAAACTGCCCTGATATTCTAGAACAAGAGGGAAAATTGGAGATTGAAAGAATCCAAAGATTACCTCCTGTACTTAATCCCCAACAAACAACACCCAGGAATATTATAGCCAAATTTAAAAACTATCAAACCAAAGAAAAAATATTATAAGCTTCCAAGAAGAAGTCATTCAGATACCACAGAACCACAGTGAGGATAACACAGGGTCTGGCTGCATCCACACTGAAGGACTGAAAGACATGGAATATGATATTCCAGAAAGCAAGGGAACTAGGTCTTCAACCAAGAATCAACTACCCAGCAAAACTGACTATAGTCTTACAGGGGAAAGTATGGTCATTTAACACAATAGAAGAATTCCAAGCATTCGTAAAGAAAAGACCAGACCTGAACAGAAAATTTGATGTCCAAGCACAGAACTCAAGAGAATCATCAAAAGATAATTTAAAAAGAGAGGGAAAAGAAAAACAAAACAAAATAACAAAAAAAATTTTAAGAGACTCAATAAGTTAAAATGATATGTATCCCTATAAGAAAAGAGGTCTTTGATAACTTAAAAACTGTTGTTATCACCTTGGGAGCTAGAAGAATTACACTTAGAGGGAACAGTGAAAAACTGTATAGAATGAAATAACAATACAAATAGGAATATGCAGATATATATATGCATAAATACATATACATGTATATAAATATATACAACTAGAAGTAAAAAAAAGAGGTTAATACTAAAAGAAATGGGGAAAAGAAACAAAACGGGGAAAATTTATATGTCCCAAAGAAGCTTATGGTGGGAGGGGGGAGAAAATCAATATATTGGAAGGATAAAGAGGTTGGAAATAGGAAATACTCAACTCTTACCTGCATTGAAATTGACCCAAAGAGGGAAGAACAATCCAATCGATTGGAGCAGAGAATAGATTCGCGCCCTATAGGGTAGTAGAAGGGTAACAAGTGGGCTGGGGGGGGGGAGCAGTATAAAAGAAGGAGAGGGTGGGGGTAGTTTTAAAAAAGACTGCAAAGAAAATAAGAGGGGATAAGAAGGGGGGTAGAAAGGGAAGTAAACTAAGGGAGGGAACTAGGGGGACTGATTTAAAACAAACATTGGTGTAGAAGGAAATAGTTAAAGAAGAAAAGGCAGGACCAAGAGTAGAAATCAAAATGCTGGGAAATACACATCTAGTAATCATAACTCTGAATGTGAATGGAATGAACTCACCCATAATACTCAAGTGAATAGTAGAGTGGATATTAGAATCCAAAAACCTACCATACCCTGTCTACAAAGAACACACATGAGGAAGGTAGATACGCATAGGGTGAAAGTAAGAGGATGGAGCCAAATATATTGGGTATCAATGGATAAAAAGAAGGCAGGAGTCACAATCATGATATCTGATGAAGCCAAAGTAAAAATAAATCTAGTTAAAAGAGAGGGAAGGTAATTACATCCTGATAAAAGGCAGCATAGAGAATGAGGAAATATCAGTACTCAACATGTATGCACCAAATGGCATAGCATCCAAATTTATAAAGGAGAAACTAGTGGAACTCAAGGATGAAATAGATAGAAAAACTATACTAGCAGGAGACCTGAACCTTATTCTATCCAAACTAGATAAATCAAACAAAAAAAAAAGAAATAGGTAAGAGAAGTGAATAAAATCTTAGAAAAATTAGAGTTAGTAGATATGTGTAGAAAAACAAATAGGGATAAAAAGGAATACACCTTCTTTTCAGCAGCACATGGTACATTTACAAAGATTGACCATGTATTAGGGCATAAAAGCATTGCAAACAAGTGCAAAAGAGAAGAAATAATAAATGCAACCTTCTCAGATCACAATGCAATGGAAATAATAATTAGTAAGGGTACATGGAGAGGCAAATTGAAAATTAATTGGAAATTAAACAATAGAATTCCCCAAAACTGGTTAATCAAAGAACAAACCATAGAAACAATAAATAAGTTCATTGAAGAAAATGACAGTGATGCCACATCTTTTCAAAACCTATGGGATGCAGCCAAAGCAGTACTCAGGGGTAAATTTATATCCCTGTGTTCATATATTAACAAATTAGAGAGAGCTGAGGTCAATGAATTGTACATGCAAATTAAAAAACTAGAATGTGAACTAATTAAAAATCCTCTGATGAAGACTAAATTAAAGATCCTAAAAATCAAAGGAGAAATTAATAAAATTGAAAATCAAAGAATTATGGATTTAATAAATAAGACTAGAAGATGGAACTTTGAAAAAAGCAAATAAAATAGACAAAGTACTGGTCAGTCTAATTAAAAAAAAGGAAAGAAGAAAACCACATTGACAGTATCCAAGATGAAAAGGGAAAACATACCTCTAAAGAAGAGGAAATTAAGGCGTTCACTAAAAACTATTATGCCCAATTATATGGCAACAAATATGGCAATCTAGGTGATATGGATGATTACTTACAAAAAAATATAAATTGCCTAGACTAACAGAGGAAGAAATATATTACCTAAACTACCCCATATCAGAAAAAGAAATTGAACATTGTATCAAAGAACTCCCAAAGAAACATTCCCCAAGTCTGGATGGATTCACATATGTATTCTATCAAACATTCAAAGAACAACTAACCCCAATATTATACAAATTATTTGACAGAATAAGCAAAGGAGTTCTACCAAATTCATTTTATGACACAAATATGATACTGATCCCCAAACGAGGCAGGTCAAAAACAGAGAGAAAGAAAACTACATGCCAATCTCCCTAATTAATATAGATGCAAAAATCTTAAATAGGATATTAGCAAAAAGACTCCAGCAAGTCATCACAAGGGTTATTCACTATGACCAGGTAGGATTCATACTAGGAATACAAGGATGGTTCAATATTAGGAAAAATATCCACATGATTGACCATATTAACAAGCAAATTGACAAAAATCATATGATTATCTCAATAGATGCAGAAAAAGTCTTTGATAAAATACAACACCTGTTCCTAGAAAGCATAGGAATAGAAGGACCTTTTCTAAAATAATAAACAGTATATATCTAAAACCATCAGCAAACATCATCTGCAATGGAGAAAAACTAGAAGCCTTCCCAATAAGATTAGAAGTGAAACAAGGATGCCCATTACCAACTCTATTATTTAACTGCAAAAACAAAGACAACAGAGAGACTCATCCTGGAAGCTCTCTTTGCAGATGACTGTGCTCTCATGGCCCACCAAGAAAATCATCTCCAAACCATTGTGGACAGGTTCTCTACCACAACAAAACTGTTTGGCCTGACTATCAGCCTCAGCAAAACAGAGGTGCTGTTCCAACCTGCACCAGGGAGGCCAATGAACTAGCCATGCATTGCAATCGACGGCACACAGCTTTCTAACCTCAACACTTTCAAGTACCTGGGCAGCACCATCGCCAACGACGGGTCCCTAGACCACGAGATTAATGCCTGAATCCAAAAGGCCAGACAGGCACTCGGGTGGCTGCCTCCAAAGTCCTTCAACACAGAGGTGTAAGCAGTGCGACGAAGCTCAAAGTGTATAACGTAGTGGTCTTCGCTCGCTCCTGTATGGATGTGAGACATGGACGCTGTACCGGAAGCACATGAAACACCTGGAGCAATTCCACCAACACTCTCTCCAGTCAATCATGAGGATCCAATGGCAGAACCGAATTACCAACCAGGAAGTCCTTGATAGAGCCAACTCCACCAGCATCGAAGTAATGGTCCTCAAAACCCAGCTACGATGGTCTGGACACATCATCCATATGGACCCACAGCGAATACCAAGACAGGTATTCTATGGTGAACTGTCAGCTGCACTCAGGAAACAAGGCCGATCAAAGAAAAGATTCAAGGATCAGCTAAAGTCAAACTTGAAGTAGGCTGGCATTACACCAAAGCAACTAGAACTTGTTGCCTCTGTCAGAGGCAGCTGGTGAACCCACATTAACCATGCCGCCACCACCTTTGAAGATGAATGACGTCGACGTCTTGCCACTGCGCATGAACACTGCTGACACCAGGCCACAACCGCACCTCTCGTAACAACTGGTGTTCCATGCCCCATGTGCCACAAACTCTGTGCCTCAGCCTTTGGACTTCAAAGCCACATGAGGGTACATCAATAGATGATAATGCACAAAGACAATTGTCATTCTCGGTCACCGAGAGAGTACCACTATTTAACATTGTACTAGAAATGCTAGCAGTAGTGATTAGAGAAGAAAAAGAAATTGATGGTAAAAAGATAAAATTGTCAATGAGGAGACTAAGCTATCACTCTTTGTGGATGATATGATGGTCTACTTAAAGAGTCCTTTAGAATCAACCAAAAAGCTAGTCGAAATAAGCAACAACTTTAGCAAAGTCACAGGATACTGTGCAAAGCTAGCAGCTATAGAAGGGCCTGAATTAATTTTAACATTAACAACCACTGATGATTTAAATTTATCACTTTCCTGTAATGAAAAGGAAGTGGAAAAGTGGAAACAAAAATTCAAAGCAAAACAGATTAATGGAGTATGGATATCATCTGAAGGAAAACCCCTGCTCCCTAGAAGTTTCTATCACCAGATTTGCCAATCTATTCATAAAAATGGTCACTTTGGCACCCAGGGCATCGTTGACTCTGTTAAGAGAGTATGGATAGCCCCTGGTATAACTACTATAGCCTCTAAAGTGTGTTCAGCCTGCTCTACATGTCAAGCATATAACCAACATGCATTTCATGGCAAAGCCTTTGGTGGATGTCCTCTGGCTTACAAACCTTTTAAACATCTACAGATAGATTTCATAACAATGCCAAAGGCTTGACATTATAAATTTTGTCTAGTCATTGTAGATCAACTAATCAGATGGCTGGAAGCATTTCCTGTGACCTGGGCCACAGTGGATTTTGTTGCTAAGATACTTTTAAAAGAAATTATTCCTTGCTTTGGACTGCCAGCATGTATTGATTCAGATAGAGGAAGTCATTTTATTGATTCTGTCCTAAATCAGATATATTCTTGCTTGGGGATAACTCCCAAATTCCATGTTCCATATCATCCCCAGAGCTCAGGCCAAGTTGAGAGGATGAACAAAGAACTTAAAACTATGATTGGAAAATTATGCACTGAGACACATTTAAAATGGCCTGAAATTCTCCCTCTGGCTCTATTTTATCTTAGAAGCAGGCCTAGAGGAGACCTACACATCTCACCATTTGAGATGCTTTTTGGACATCTGCCTATACAGGCTAAACCTTTTTCCCCTGCATATACATCACTATTAGTGGGAGATACTTATATTGCTTCCTATATACAGGAATGACAGCACAAACTGTGTGAACTTCATGAATCTGGAGCTGCAGTACAGGCCGGCCCACTAGACTTTTCTCTTCATGACCTGAACCCAGGAGACAAAGTGTATATTAAGAATTTTAAGCTTACTGGAGCAACTCAGCCTTCCTGGGAAGGACCATTCCAAATATTGTTAACTACTCCAACATCTATAAAGGTTGGGGAAAAGGACTCTTGGATTCATTGCTCACATTTGAAGAAAGCATATTCTGTTGAGACTGATTGACTGTATCTTATCACATGAATTGTAGATTATAATCCATTGACAAGTGGATACTTTTTTTTTCAAAAAACACATTGAATTACTGATTTTTCCTTATTTTTATTATAGATTTTCTTTATTTTGATTAGAATATTTGATTTTTTCTCATTTCTTGTACTAAAGGTACACATAATTAATATTAATATTTTTTCTGCAGTAATACAAGTTAATATATATACATTCTTGCTATAATATCAATACATACCCCAAAAGCTTTAAACTATGGTAAGCTACCATTTATTGATAAAATATTATAGGACTGTGATTAATGTTTGTATCTGATTCTGAAAAAATGGGATAAAAACAAGGAGCACAGACTTAACCTTAATAGTGCCAAAAAAGAGCACACATGAAATACTAATGTGAGACTCGAGGTTACGATGCTTGACATATGTTAAGTCGTAGGACTTCCGTGTATCTACACTCTTTATGAAGTACTCATACAAGTACAAAGTTTGACTATTATGCTGGCTCCCTATAACCTTGAGAATGACAAAAATCAGACGCTTCCCTATCAAAATAGAATTCTACTTTTCTTTTCTTTCTTATAGTATGGCAACTTCCTGTAGTCTTCACTGTAAATGGGAAAGTGAAATATTACTGCATTTTGTCCTACAGACTTGTGAGATAGAAATTACTTTAAATTGGACCTATACAAGGACCTATTTTGAATTTTTTTCTTATGTTTTTGGTTGTTTTTTCTCTTCTTTTGATAATTAACTCATATACCCCCATAACTCAACATTACATTCTGAGCTGAACTGAATGTTTTTTTTTAACACTTACTTCAGGGGTGATTGTATTTTAATTCAAAATCAAAGATTTTTGATCTTTTGTTTGAGATTGTATTTTAATTTAAAATCCAAGATTTTGATTTTGTTCAAGAAAAGATCTTCAAGGAAGAAGCTTGATAACTCCTAAATCCAGGGAATGAATTGTTGCAGAAAGATGCTGAAAACCTACACTTCATCAAGAAGATCAAGAATGAACTTTGGATATGATTGAACTGAACTTTGATTGAAAATTTATTGTAAATGTATACATTTATGCCAAAAGGGACTGCCCCTAATTTGGCTTTCTCTCAATGTGCCTAGCAAAACATTGGTTTTGCTTTCTTTCTTTTCTATTCCTCCCTCACTATTCTAATTTCCTCTTAGAAAATTGAATATTGTGTCTATCTATAGTTAGAAGTGCATTTAGGACTACAAGATGATTACGTTAAATGATGAGTGGGGAGACTAGTCTCCCAATGGTCATCAGAGGGGATGGTGAACCTTAAAATAATTCTCAGACCCTACTTCATAAGGTTTGGTTAAGACCATTCCCCATTTAAACAATGAAGGGTCTTAGATCAGGAATGTGAGACCTCTGCTCCACCCCTACTTAAGCATACTTTAGAGGAAGAAACTCCTTGCTGAACAATGAAAAATACTTAAACCCATACTTATAGTAAGGCAAAAGTTCTTAAGCTGTGCCTATTTTTAGATCTAATACAAAAGGGTGCTAAGTACCTATAAAAGCAAGGCAATTTGTGAATTTACAAGGAGCAAAGAGGTGAGAACTTACTCAGAGGTTTTTCCAGGTGTGAACTTAATCAAAAGTTTAAGCCTACTTAGGTGTGAATTAAGAATGGTCTGTCCTTTGGAAAACATCTACTGTTATTGGTAGATGTGAGAACATAGGGGAGGAGACATAGGAGAAAATTCCCTTTTAAAGGAGTTCAGAACCTGAGAGAGGGGGTCTCTCTCAGGACATTTCAGCTGTGAAAAGCTGAATTGGAGGAGGAAGCTGGTGTCTCTCTGAACACTAGAATCTTGCTTGGAAAAATCTTATGGTGAGTGGATTGAAGACTGACTGATCTCTCTCTCTTAAGGCTGTCCTAAGCTGGCCTAGCTTTTTTTCTCATTATTACCTTTCTCTCTCTCTCTCTCTCTTTCAATTATTCCTCATTTGTATTAATTAAAATCTCTATAAAACCCAGCTGACTTGGGTATATTTAATATGTGGGAATTTTTCCCTGGTGACCACCTTATATTTGATTTAAAACAAGACACTGTCTTGAACACATATTTTCTATGGTCTCAAATTAAGCCAACCACTCTTTTATCTGCCTCAGTTTATAACTCCCACTATTTTAATCATCACAGTTTATGGCTTACACTATTTTAATCACTATAATACAAAATTAACCCACATAAATCACCAGCATTTCTATATATCTCCAACTCATTTCAGCAGCAAAAATTAGAAAGAGATATTCCCTTTAAAATCACCCTAGACAATATAAAATACTTAGAATCTATCTAGTAACACAGTAACTGTATGACCACAACTACAAAACACTCTTAACACCATTAAAACTAGATCTAAACAATTGGAGAAACTTTGATTGCTCATTGGTAGGACGAGCTAACACAATGAAAATGACAATCCTGCCCATATTAATTTACTTATTTAGTGCCATACCCATTGAACTACCAAGAAATTTTTTTACTGAATTAGAAAAAAACACAACAAAGTTCATTTGGAAGAACTAAAGATCAAGGATATTCAGTGAAATCATGAAAAAAAAAGCAAAGGAAGGAGGACTTGCATTCCCAGATCTCAAACTATACTATAAAGCAGTGGTCATAAAAAAAGTTGGTATTGGCTAAGAGACAGAAAGTAGGATCAGTGGAATAGACTAGGGGTAAATGACCTCAGCAAGATAGTCTATGATAAGCCCAAAGATCCCCATTTTGGGGACCAAAACCCATTATTTTATAAAAACTGTTGGGAAAATTGGAAGACAGTATGGAAGAGATTAGGTTTGGATCAACATCTCACACACTACACCAAGATAAACTCAGAATGGGTGAATGGCCTGAATACAAAGAAGAAACTATAAGCAGATTAGGTGAACACAGAACAGTATACTTGTCAGATCTTTGGGAAAGGAAAGACTTTAAAACCAAGCAAGAGCTAGAAAAAAATCACAAAATGTAATGTCAATAATTTTGATTATACCAAATTAAAAAGTTTTTGTACAAACAAAACTAATGTATCCAAAATTAGAAGGGATGCAACAAATTGGGAAACAATCTTCATTACATAAACCTCTGACAAAGGTCTAATTACTCAAATTTATAAAGAACTAAACCAATTGTACAAAAAGTCAAGCCATTCTCCAACTGATAAATGGGCAAGGGACATGAATGGGCAATTTTCAGTTAAAGAAATCAAAACTATTAATAAGCACATGAAAAAGTGTTCTAAATCTCTAATAATCAGAGAAATGCAAATCAAAACTACTCTGAGGTATCACCTTACACCTAGCAGATTGGCTAACATGACAGCAAAGGAAAGTAATGAATGCTGGAGGGGGTATGGCAATGTTGGGACATTAATTCATTGCTAGTAGAGTTGTGAATTGATCCAACCAATCTGAAGGGCAATTTTGAACTATGCCCAAAGGTCAGTGATAAAAAACTGTCTGCCCTTTGTTCTAGCCATAGCACAGCTGGGTTTGTACCTCAAAGAGATAATAAGGAAAAAGACATGTACAAAAATATTCATAGCTGCACTCTTTGTGGTGGCAAAATATTGGAAAATGAGGGTTTTCCCTTCAATTGGGGAATGGCTGAACAAATTGTCGTATATGTTGGTGATGGAATACTATGGTGCTCAAAGGAATAATAAAGTGTAGGAATTCCATGGGGACTGGAACAATCTCCAGGAATTAATGCAGAGTGAGAGGAGCAGAACCAGGAAAACATTGTACACAGAGATTGATACACTGTGGTGCAATTGAATGTAATGGACTTCTCCATTAGTGGCAATGCAGTGATCCTGAACAACTTGGAGGAATCTATGAGAAAAAACACTATCCACATTCAGAGGAACCACTGTGGGAATAAAAACACCAAAGAAAAACAACTGTTTGAATACATATGTTGAAGGTATATGGTTGGGGATGTAGACTCTAAATGATCATCGTAGTGCAAACAATAACATGAAAATAGGTTCTGATCAAAGATAGAAGTAATACCCAATGAAATTGCATGTTGGATGTGGGAAGAGTGTGTGGAGGGGAGGGAGGGAAATAAAGTGAGTATTGTATCAAAAAAAAATTAATAAAAAAAAAGAACTTGTGTTAAACTCTGCCCCCAAATTTTCTCATTTGATATAATAAAAAATTGTTAATTTACTTTTGAACCCAAATCCACTTCTTTTTTTTCCTATTTTTTTTTCTGGGTCATACATGTATTCTCACACAAAACATTTCCCCATATTATCCATTTTAAGTAAATAATATTATAAAACAAAAACCTCAAATCATATACCCAAATAAGCAAGTGACAAATCATATGTTTTATCTGCATTTTTATAACAAAAGTTCTTTCTTTGGATGATGATAGCATTTTTTTTGTCAAAAGTCCCTCAGAATTCCCTGGATCATTGTTATGCTGTAAGTAGGAAAGTCTAACTCATTTAATCTTTCCATAATATTTGAGTTATGATGTATAATGTTCTCCTGGTTCTGCTTATTTCACTCTTCATCAGTTCATGGCCATCTTTCTAGCTTTTTCTGAAATCATTGAAATCATGTTGTTCATTATTCCTTATAGCACAATAGTATTCCATCACCATCATATACCACAATTTCTTCAACCATTCCCCAATTGAGAGACATTCCTTAATTTCTAATTGTTTGCCAACACAAAAAGTGCAATGATAAATATTTTTGTACAAACAGGTCCCTTTCCATTTTTAGAATCTCTTTAGGATGCAGACCTAGTAGTGGTATTACTGGATCAAAAGTTATGCAATGTTTTCTAACCCTTGGGCATAAATTCCAAATTGTTCAACAGAATTGTGGGATCAATTAACAACTTCACCAGCAATGAATTAGTGCCCCGATTTTTCCATATTCCCTCCAACAGTTATTATTTTCATTTACTGTCATATTGGCCAATATGATAGGTGTGAGGTGGTACCTCAGAGTTGATTTAATTTGCATTTTTCTCTAATCAAGATAGATTTAGAACATTTTTTCATATGATTATTAATAGTTTTGATTTCTTCACCTGCAAATTGCCTATTCATAACCTTAAACTATGTATCAGTTGGGGGATGACATGGATTCTTATAAATATAAATTGTTTTTATGAATTTGAAAAATGAGACATTTATCAGAGAAATATGCTATCAATTTTTTCCTAGTTTGTTGCTTCCCTTCTAATCTCATTGGTTTTGTTTGTACAAAATTATTACATTGGTTTTGTACAAAATAATTACCAATTACCAAAAAAAACCAATTACATTGGTTTGTACAAAATAATTACATTGGTTTTGTTTGTACAAAAACTTTTCAATTTAATATAATCAAAATTATTTATTAAGGAAATTGGTCTGTAATTTTCTTTCTTCTTGGCTTAGGTATTCAGCACCATGTTTGTGTCATAAGAAGAATTTTATAGGACTCCTTCTTTTTTTATTTTTCCAAATAGTTTATGTAGTATTGTGATTAATTGCTCTTTAACTGTTTGATAAAAATCACTTGTAAATCCAACTGGCCTTGGTTTTTTTTTTTTAATTGGGAAGTTTATTGATGACTTGTTCAGTTTCTTTTTCCAAGATGGGATGATTTAAGAATTATATTTTCTCTTTTGTTTATGTAGGCTATTTATATTTTTGTAAATATTCATCCATTTCACCTAAGCTATCAGATTTATTGTCATATAATTGGGCAAAATAGCTCCTAATTATCTTAATTTCCTCTTCATTACAGGTGAAACCACTCTTTTCTTTTTTTGATACTGCTTAGGGTTACTGATTTTCTTCTTTCTTTTTTTAAATCAAATTAACCAATATTTTAATTTTTTCATAGCATTGGATTCTAATATTATTTATTAGCTCAATTGTTCTTTTTCTTTCAATTTTATTAATTTCTTCTTTGGGTTTTAGGGTTTCCAATTAAGTCTTTACTTGGGGATTTTTGATTTTCTCTTTTTATAGGTTTTTTTTTCAGTTGCATGGCAAATTCATTCATCTACTTTTTCTCTATTTCGTTGATATAAGCATTCAGAGATATATAATTTCATCTGAGTACTACTTTGGCTGTATCCAATAAATTTTGATATATTGCCTCCTCATTGTCATTTTCTTCAATGAAATCAGTGATTGTTTTTATGATTTGTTCTTTGACCCACTTATTTTGAATGATTAGATTAATTATTTTTAGTCTGCTTTTCCATGAACACTTATTGATTATAATTTTCATTATATTATGATCTGAAAAAGTTGCATTTATTAATTCTGCTTTTTTGTATTTGGTATGAAGCTTTTATGCTCTAGTACTTGGCCAATCTTTGTATATGTACCATGTGCTGCTGAAAAGAAGATATATTTGTGTAGCATCCCAGGATCCCAAAATTAGCCTATGCTGAGTTGTGGGACCTGGTATTTTTATATATTTGATGAACATTTTTTAATCTTAATTTCTAGGTCCCTCCTCTTTTATATATTTTTAATTTTTTAAATATTTAAAAACTCTTACCTTCTGTCTTAGTATCAGTTCTAAGAAAGAAGAGTGGCAAGGGCTAGATAATTGTGCTTAAGTGTCTTTTATAGGGTCATACAGCTAGGACAATGATGGCATGGCTGCCAAAAATGGTGTGCAGAGCACTCTCTGTGGCCACATGACCACCTTCCCTCAAGATCCCGCCCCCTCCAGAGTTCCTAACTAGAAAGGCAAAGGGAATCTGGTAGAGTTGCTCTCCTCCCCCTCTCCACTGTGCCTGAGGACATTTCACACACACACACACACACACACACACACACACACACACACACACTGTAACAGTTAAAAAGTTAGGGATACTGAGGCAGGTAGAAATTAGTTTCTCTCTGCAAGGAGTATTATATTTTTATGAGATTTATTAAAGGTTAAGGATTAAAGAAAATACAGAATAAGAAAGCACATGTCTAGGCCAGAGAGGCCTAGACAACCTCACATCATGAAAGAGATGCATTTGCTCCAAAACGGAAGTCCAAAAGAGGTCAAGCCTATTCACAACCAGGTTTAAATACCCCATCTCACTCTTGGCCCAGGTGAGAATTCAGTGAGATTAGAGGGCATTCTGGTGAAGTGGAGCAAGGATTTCTGGGGATTGAAGTCCTGGATTTGAGTCTATTTTTACAACACACACACACACACACACACACACACCATGCCCAGTGGTCAATGAGAGTACACGAGGGAAAGTTGGGGGCCTCACATTTGGTAATGCTGGAGGGGAGCAGAGCTCTGGGGCCACTTCCCTCCCTCTCTATACTCTCTGAGGACATTTATTTCACTCACCCTTCCACTCAACAGTCCAATGGGAGATTCTCCTCCCTTACCTGAGAGGGGAAAGGAGTAGGGGCATGGTCTGGCACTCCATCTATCTCAAATGCTCACCATCATTGAGCTAGGGAATGTTTAAGACCTAATTTGAACTTGGGATCTCCCAACTCCAAGCTTGGCACTATATCCACTGTGCTATGTGACTGCCCCTAGTCCCTTTCTCTTACCCTCCTCACATTCAGGAATATTAGGAGTTAGGAGGACTATGTTCAATTCCCACTCATTCTTTGATTTTTATCTTACCACTGGACTTCAATGAGTTTGGAAAGGAGAATGAGGTCAAAGACTTTGTGCAACTTTACCTTACTTAAATCTACTATATGCAAAAGTCAAAAGAAATCACCAGTGATGCCATTTTGGTACTCTGAGTAAAAAGGAAAACAATTATCATAAGACTGAGAGTCAGACAGGACCTTAGAATTGCTGAGTCTGTGCCTTTCATTTTCCTGATGAGACAAAAAAAGATTTAACCATGAGAAGTAGCTTGTTGTCCAAGGTAACACTGCTAGTTACACTTGAGCTGGGCTTCTGTTTCTAAATATAGCCCATTTGCTTTTATTCCAGGTTACCAACAATGAGTTGCCTTCAAAAGTGGATAGAGAATAACACAACTGTGTCTTAAATATGTAACAGTTGGGGAAGCAGGAATGTTTTTGTAGCTGGATGATTGGGCTGGCAATCTGTTTTCTCATTCAATCCAAGTCACGTTTCCCTGTAATTTAAAACTGTTCAGTGTCTTAAAAGATGCCATGAGCTTTTAATATCATTTAAGATATGAAGCATCTTTGGCTCCTGGTGAGATATGAATTGGATTCCATGAGATACTCAGGCTTCAAAATCATTAACCCCTTCTTTACTGTATTTGTGTTGGTGTCCATAATATCCTATGCATATCTATGGTCAGGTGGCTTAGTGGCATAGTCACTTTAGGCAGAAGCATGAATTGTAACATAGATATACAAATATATAAAACCAAGTTTCCCACAGACTTTTATAATACTTTAAATTAAACTGTATATATCATTGGGCCAAAAAGAAATGCCTTTTATACCATGGGGATTTTCTGAGATAAGCTCAATTTATGGGAAGGGGGGGGAGCTTTTTTAAAAATTTGATTTGGAAAAAAAGGATCCATCCCCCATAGATTTTTTCATTTATTTAGTTCAAGTATATAAACACAGATGATTTGATATAGTAATGACTATCACAGTCTCAAGAGAAAGAAAAGGATTTGACTGTCAATAAATGGAAAACTGAAGAGGTTTGACTCTGTAGTAATCTATACTCACCACTCCCCTAAAAATGTCATGCGGACTCAGGAAGAACTTAGTCTTGCCAAGGCTTGAGTAAGCAAACTTTGTGTTTTAGATGTGGAGATCTTCGTTGTTAATATTTGATTGAAAAGAGATGAAGTATCAGTTGGCCACCAAGCCAACATCTTCTGTGACCTTTGCACCTCTATCTTACTATCAATCTTGCACTGCTAAAATTCAGTTTTGGAGTACTCCTACATTTTTTGCCTTTTGTGCTACTCACATGTTGCTGAATGAAGCTGTAGAAAATCACAAAACCATTCTGTCCATGTATTCACTATACATTTATATACATAATCTCAACTATATCCTCACTTTCATGGTTCAGTTGCTTGATGATACCTATAACTTGCCCCTACACTTCTTCTACTCTGCTTTTCACTCTTTGTATTCCAACTTCAGACCTCATTATTCAACTCAAACTGTTCTCCCCAAAGTTACTAGTGACCTCTGAATTGTCGTTAATAGTTTATTCTCAATCTTTATCCTCCTTTACCTCTCTACACCTTTTGAAACAGTTATTCTTTCCCTCAATACTCTCTTTTCTCTATATCTCTTTGATACTGATCTCTCCTGGTTCTCCTTTTACTTGTCTGACTACTTCTTCCCACTTTCCTTTGGTATATCTTTATTCCCTTCACACCTTTTGACAATAAGCATCCTCAGCAGCTCTGTCCTAGGGCCTCATCTTCTCTCCTATGTAGTATTTCACTTGGTGATTTCATCAGCTACCATGTTGTAAATTATTATTTCCATGCAGATAATTCTCAGGTCTAATTGTCCAACCCTAACTTCTTTTCTGATCTCTACTTTTGTACCTCTGGATATTGGGCATCTTGAACTACATGTCCTGTAGATATTTCACCATATCTAATACAAAACCCATTTTCTTCCTTTCCAAACCTCTTCTCCCTTTTATATGGTTGTTGAGGATAATAGCACCCTCCCAGGCAACAGGCTTACAACATAGGTGTCCAGACAAAACTCCTCACTCTTTCTCATGTTAGATCCAAATGCTGCTAAGTCCAATTGGTATTATCTTTATAACATCTCTTGAATATACCTGGAGTAGGAAGTAGTAGCAGCAGCAGAAGCAGAGGCATTATTAGCAATACTGATAGATAATATCACAATGAATGAAAAATATCTGAACTGAACTCCATTAGAGTGAATTCCTTGAGGGAAAGAAAAGTATTTTCCCCTTTCTTTGTAACTCTAGTGCTTAACATAGTGCCTGGCATATATTAGATGCTTATTAATTTTTTGTTTACTGATTGGACCTATATCCAAAAGGTGAGTTCAGATCTTGGTTCTGCAGTTACTAACTCAATACTCTTCGGCAAGTTACTTGACTCCTTGCCAAGTTTTCTCTTCTGTAAGCTAAGAGAAAAAATAGGTGATATTTTGAGGAAGGCAGTTTTTAAGCCTTGAAGTAGTAGGTAAATGGGAGTTATTTTCTTTTTTACCTAGGCCTCTGATTTTACTTATAGATCTTGAGGAAGAATTGTCCTCCATCTTTGTAGATTATTAACAATTTGTCTACAACTAATTGTCTTATAAACTTGTTTGAGGAGAACTGAGAGATTAAGTAACTATCACAATTATATAAAATGTATGGCTCAGGGACAGGATATGAATTTAGGTCTTTGGAACTCCAAAGTGCACTGTCTGCCAACTATATCATCTTACTATAGGATGATACTATTTTCAAATTAAAATCTAGTCTGAAATGTACATATTTTTTTTTATCTTGGAGGCCACACAATACTCCTCTATAATAAACATTTATTAAACACCTAGCATATGCCCGACACTGTGCTCTATTCTTTGGAAATACCTTGTTTAATCCTAACAACAACCCTAAGATACAGGTGCTCTTTTTGCCCCCTTTTTAACAAATAAGCAAACAGAGATTGTGATTTGCCGATTTGCCCAGGGTCACAGTTAGTTGTCTTTAGTCATATTTTAATTCATGTTTTCTTGCCTCCAAGTTCATGACTCTATCCACTGAACCACCTAAGTGCTTCTGAGCAGTGAGTAGATGAGATCAACAGTCCTGAATAAAGTCTTTCTGCCTTTACCTATTACCTAGTAAAAATTATTTTTGTTCTAGATTTCAAGGTGAGAAGAGAAATACAAATTGGTTATTTCATTATTTCCCTTTGAATGTTCAATAATTGTGTGGCAAATTTTCTTCTTGGTTCTTTGGCTAAACTAATTAAAATGTATTAGTTAATATTTATAAACATTATTCTCTTTCATACACACATCAGAATGTCAGACAGAAACACAAAAATGAGAGAGCCTTCAACTTTATGAAATAACATTGTTCTATACAACATTGACATCTGTAATATTTGTGTCAGAGAATTGCATCAGACAGATGACTTTGAGCTCTAATTGACTTCCTACCAGTTCATCACCAAAGATTCTTTTCTCCCCCCTACTGAGGTAAGATGAGTCACATCTCTTAACATCATCTTGACAGCTTCTCTTAATTACAGTCTGTCAGTGTGACTTCTCCCAACACTTCCACACCCTCAACAGAAATTTCTTTAGTTTGCACATTGCCTTCACACTGACCTCAGATGATCACTGCACCAGGGCATTTGACTGTCTGAAAAGTGTTATCTTAAAAACAACCATGCCACTTACCCCAAATCCATTGTTTTAAGTTTTGTAGAGCTGGAACTGGACCACTGCAGAAACACTTCCCACAGATGGATTCAACACTATTTAGCCATTGCTTCTTCATGAATTTGAAGACATCAGGCCATTGCATGGCCACATGTTGACACACATGGTTAGAGTTAGGACCACAAAGGAAACATTCACAATGGAGAGTGTCATATTGATTAGGGAGCATATGTCTTCCCCAACCCCACAAAATCTGGACAGCAGCTTGGGAAAACTAATGGCTGGTTATTATAAAAGATGTCTCCTGCTCCACAGCAGGAGAATACAGTCTCATTCTGGGAGTCCTCAGAAGACTAACTGAAGATCTTACTTCATAATATGGAAATATGAAGAAGTAAATCCATAGATAGAAATGCTTGCCCTTGGGGGAGACAGCACCAAACTTTCCCCCAGTAGTTTGGTATGCCATTACTAAGGGAGCAGCATACACTGGAGAAGATACCTGGGTGGGTGAGGGGAAGCCGAGTGATTTTAGTTTTGGCAGGAAATGATATCGTGTCATAAATATTTACTCTTATTATGTGCTGAGTTTGATAGCATCCAGTACTCTAGATATGGTAAGACAATCTGCCTTAGAGTTTTGTGAAGAAATAAAAATGATTAGATTTGCATGCCATCACTGATTGTCATTTTTAATCAGAAGAAAAGTAAAGGTCTCCACAACTATGGAATCCTGACAAATAGTTTTCCAGAGTAACCAATAAAACCATATGAAAAATGAACATGCTTAATAGCCCAACATGTAGGTAGGTAGTATTAAAGAAAAGCATATTACTATTGTATTCCATGTTTTAGCAACAAGCCTGTCTGAAAAATCTAATATAGCTTAGAGAGAGATGTCCCAAAAAATGTCATTACCCCATGTCCTCTGACATGTCTTTCTACCTCGAGGCACTATTAATTTAAAATTTATAGGAAGTTCAAAGAAAAGAAATCACAATATGGAAAAAAAAATACAGTTTGGGATTAATATTCTAGAATAGTTGAGTGACAAAGTATTCTATTCTTTTCTGGATCATGTCCCTTGAGGAATCTGTAGCACTTTCCTTAAAGACTTATCAAGAATTTCTTTGGAATAGTGGATCTCAGTCACTTCTGAATAATAAAAGAAGGCGTTTCCCTTACAGGTTACTTTCTTTGAGTGGGTTTTAGGTTAATCTCTTCATAAGATGAAAAAGAGATTTCCCTTAGAAAAGTTAGTAGCCCAGAATTTCAGGTAGATATTGAAAGCAATGCTTTAAGACAAATTATCATTGCCTAAAAAGTTGATTTCTATCCTTAATCTATTTTCCTATGAATAATTTTTTTGATTCTGACTTATCCCATCTTCAAATGGGAAGACTGGACCTATTTTTTGGTCAGTGACATAATACTTCTTAATATTTTGATGATTCTACAATAATTTAGTCTTCTGCACTATGTATGTAAACACTCATGTGTGTGTATCTACATATAGAGATGATGATTGAATATCACAACGCTGCAACATTTCCTTATCTATAGTATTTCTTCCAGCAATAATGGACAATGTTGTAGAGTTTTCTTTTGGGGGGGGAGGGGTTGCATACAAGAGATACCAAATTTATTACTTAACCTAATAGTATTTAAACACTTTTGATAGTGAAAAAAGTTTTAAGCAGTACATCCACCATATGTATTTGTCTTGATTTATGAATTACACATGTTTAGAGATAGATGTACATTTAATGCTTAGTGGGAATGAAGATGGACTAGAGTGGGGAGAAACAAGGCAGAGAGACCAATTAGGAGGCTGTTGCAATAATCAAGGCCAGAGTTGATGAGGGCATAAACTGAGATTGTCCTGTAGAGACATTTCAGATGAACTGATTGAATATGCCAAATAAGGGGAAGGACAATGGTGTTTACAAACTTCAGAGACTAGAAGAATGGTGATACCTCCAATGGAAATAGAAATACTTTGAATGACGGATAGGTTTAAGAGTAAAGATAATGATGATAGACTTACAGATTTAGATATGGAAGGAGCAGTAGAAGTCATTAAAGCCAACTTCTTTATTTTATTCCTGAGAAACAGAAACTTGGGTAGAGTAAATAAAATGCCTAGGTTCAAACATTGAATATATGTGTGAGGCAGGATCTTAACCCAGGTCTTCTGTCTCCAAAATCAATGCCTAATCCTCTCTAGTATGCTACCTAATTGGTTTCATTTGTTTTTGTCATTGTTTTGTTTTCATTTTAAGTTTGATATGTTTGGGGGGCATCCAATTTGCAATATATATATGTGTATATATATATATATATACACATACATATATATATATATATATATATATATGGCAGTTAGCTATTAGTCTTAGAAGAGACTAGATCTATAAATTATCTGCATTGAGATGATAACTAAACCCAGTGGAACTTATTATGTAACCAAGAGAGTGCTGAGAGGAGAGGACTTAGAACATCATCTTAAGGAAAACTACAACTTAGAGGTATGACTTCAATAATAACTCAGCAAAGGAAACTAAGAAGAGCTCAGTCAGAGAGGAAGTGAACCAGGAAATATTACTGTCAAAAAATTGGTGAGCAGTGTGTTCAGGAAGACAGGGTTTTCAATAGTGTCAAATGTAGTGGACAGGTCAAAAATGATGAGGACTAGGGAAAAAATGATCACATTAATTTCATCAATTAAAAGAGCAGTTTCAGTTGAGGGAGTGATATGATCAGAAGAAGACAGATTGCAATATGTGGAGGAATTAATGGGAGAAGAGGTGGAAACAGTAGATAGTTTTCTAGTAGCTTGGTTGAGAAAGGGGGAGGAAGATATAGGATGATCACTTCAGGGGATAATAGGGAATAGGGAGACATTTTATGGTTTATAAAAGCAAGGGACACTTGGGCTTGTTTAAAAATAGTAAGGAAGGAACCAACAGACAAACTGAAATAGAAAATGAGAGAAACAGAAAGATTGATGAGGGAGCTAAAACTAGCTAATAAATTTCCCATTGTTTCCTAAAGTCAATCATTTATTTTTTTAGTATTAATACAAAGGCTTTAATCTTTATAACTTTTTAAAAATGGGTTTAAACCTTATTGAAAGTGTTTATTTGGAAAATTAACATTTTTAAAAATCCTGTTTCCCAAGTTGTTTTTTTTTTTTAATATATAGAAGTTTTATATGTGATATTCTTAACATATACTCAGGAACAAAATTGTATGATGATAGAAACATTTCTAAGTAGTCGTTTTCAAAATATTCTCTACTATAATATTGTTTCTTTCAAAAAGGAACTCAATTCCTCATTCACTATTAAATCTGACCTTACCTGGTATACAGGATATATGGGGAACTAGCACAAATATCTCATAACGAAAGTCTTTCTTTGTTGGATCAGTGGTCAAAAAATAATTTGTAATTAGTAATAACCATATGAAAGATTACTCCAAATCATTAATAATTGGTGCACTACCATTTAAAAAAACCTGAACTTTCATGTCATGCACAGAAAACTGGAGAGGGAAATGACAAAATTTAGGAAAAGTCCATGTTAAAGTCTGACATATTAATAAATTATGAAATAGTAAATTTTCTTAATGATTCTGGTAGGCAATTTAGAATTATGCTAAGATAATGTCTTAAATATTCACCTTTCAATTCCACAATGCAATTCCTAGGCAAATATTTCAAGGAGGTTAAAAATAAAAAGAAAGGTCTCATATACAACAAAATACATATAAAATACTTTATTTTTGAGAAAGAAATGGTATGAAGAAAAAATGTTCATTGCCTGGAGAATGGAGTAAGAAATTCTGATACACAAATAAGATGAAATATTACCATGTTGTAAGGAATATTCACTATAAGTAATATGGAGAAGCCTTATAGAAAGATATATGAATTGAATCAAAGTAAAATCAGAGAAGAATAAGTAAAAGAATATGTATGACTAGAATGATATAAAAAGTAAATAACAACAGCAAAGATGAAAAAGAGTATCATGCAAGTGTCTGTTTCCCTTAGTTTTGTTGAGCTGTTCTCTCCGTCCTGTTACAAGGAATAGTTCTCTGAGAGCTAAAGAAGAGAGAATGGGGAATAAAATTGTTGCAAGAACAAATGACTAAGATCGTTTTCAATATCATATTTATCATGAATTCATAGATTATGTGTTCATTTTATTTTATTTTTAAAAAAATATGGTAAGTAGCATATCATTGACAGCTTCTTTTTATCATAGAAAAAAAAAACAGAAAATGTTGGATGTTTTTGTTCATGTAGAAGGAAAATGACCTTTATATTCATCAACTCTGTTAAGCTCTTTGCTGAAAAATAACCAGAATATCTTAAAGTGGAAAAAGTCTTGGTACAGGTAAATTTTCAAGGAGTAAAGACTTCTAGAGCCTTTTTTTTTATTCAGGCAGAAATTGGCAAATAATACTAATTATTAAAATAAAAAATTCCAGTGCTCTAGTTTATAATGCTGCCAATCTTTTTTAAATTATATTTCGTATTTCCTCATATCTTTTCTTCCCCTATATTTTGCTCTTCTCATGGACCAGTTTTACTGTTGTAACCAAACATATTAATCTCTAAAATACTCTAATGGATTTATTATCTCATAATTTTGGAAGTTCACACTACCAATCATTGAATCAGTCAATCCTCTTGTGCCTATCTTCTGAGGGAAAAGGAAGACGAAGGTTGGTGGGGAATGGGCCTTTCCTTTTGCTTTGCAGGTTCAACTTTCACCTCTTGTGCCCTTTTATTGCCCATGTCCAGCCTTCAGAAGGAAAAGGTGCTGTGAAGCAGGGTCTCCCATCTGTCCAGGTGGCTCTCATCTCTTATTACACTTGCCTCCAGCCTGATCTCCAACCACCCTCGGTTTGGAAGACAGTTGCGCTGTCCACTCAAGGAAAATTCTCCTGTTAAATTGTACCCATCATAAGGCAGTGACCCTTAACTCTCATAGATCATCATCCAAATTTAATTCTTCAGACCAACCCACATGACTCTTCATTCCCAGTCTGTTCACTTCTTCCACCCCAAAGTTTCAATCTAACACCAACCAGTCCTTCTGCTGTAACTTCTGCAATAGCTCTTCCAAAGACAACAGACTTTCCTTCATTCTTGAACTTTTCCTCTTCCATTTCTTTTGAAAAAAATTAAGTATTTCCTCCCTTATCCCCCCCCTTCCTTCTATCCTATATTTATTTGGTTTTGACATCATCCTAAATTTATTTTTTATAAAATTTATTTATTTAATTAATTTAGAATACTTTCCCATGGTTTCATGATTCCTCCTTTCTTCCTTCTCCCCTCCCAGAGCCAAGTAGCAATTTAACTAGGTTTTATATGTATCATTGGTCAAGACCTATTTCTATAGTATTAATATTTGCAGAAGAGTGATTATTTAGAGTCTATATGTTTATTGAACCATGTGATAAAGGAAATGTTTTTTCTTTTGTGTTCCTGCTCCCACAGCTCTTTCTTTGGACATGGATAGCATTATTTCTCATAAGTCCCTCAGAATTTTCCTGGATTATTGTACTGCTGATAGTAGAGAAGTCCATTACATTTAATTGTGCCACAGTGTATCCCTCTCTGTGTACAACATTCTACTGGTTCTACTCTTTTCACTCTGCATCAATTACTGGAGATCATTCCAGTTCACATGGAAAACCTCCAGTTTATTATACCTTTTAGCACAATACTATTCCATCAACAGAAAACACAATCTGTTTAATCATTCTCCAATAAAGGAGCATCGCATCATTTTCCCATTTTTTCCACCACAAAGAACATGGCTATAAATATTTTTATACAAGTCTTTTTCCTTATGATCTCTTTCAGGTATAGACCCCACAGTGGTATGGCTGGATCAAAGGTCAGGCAGTCTTTTAAAGCACTTTGGGTTTAATTCCAAATTGCTTTCCAGAATGGATGAATCAATTCCCAACTCCACCA
Source organism: Monodelphis domestica (assembly GCF_027887165.1). Lineage (NCBI taxonomy): Eukaryota > Metazoa > Chordata > Mammalia > Didelphimorphia > Didelphidae > Monodelphis > Monodelphis domestica. The sequence goes on along the minus strand of NC_077232.1, from coordinate 308,079,174 downwards.
GCAGTACATTAGCATCCCAATTTTACCACATACTCTCCAACATTTATTACTTTCCTTTGCTGTCATATTAGCCAATCTGCTAGGTGTGAGGTGATACTTCAGAATTCTTTTGACTTGCATTTCTCTAATTATAAGAGATTTAGGATACTTTCTCATGTGTTTATTGATAGTTTTAATTCCTTTATCTGAAAACTTCCTATTTATGTTCCTAGCCCATTTGTCAATTGGATAATGGCTTGATTATTTTTTACAATTGATTTGGGTCCTTATATACTTGAGAATTAGACCTTTGTCACAGATTTTTGTTATAATGATTTTTCCAATTTTTTTCTTCCATTCTAATTTTGGATGCATTGGTTTTGTTTATTAAAAAAAAAAACCTTTACAGTTAATGTAATCAAATTTTTTCATTTTACATTTTGTGATATTCTCTATTTCTTGCTTGGTCTTAAAATATTTTCTTTCCCATAGATCTGACAGGTATACTATTTTATGTTCACCTGATTTACTTATAGTTTCCTTCTTTATATTTGTCATTTTCCCATTCTGAATTTATCTTGGTATAGGGTTGATCTAGATCTAATCACTCCCATACTATTTTCCAGTTTTCTCAGCAGTTTTTGTCAAACCTTGGATTCTTGCCCAAAATCTATGGTCTTGGGTTTATCATACACCTTGCTGAGGTCATTTACCCCTAGTCTATTCCACTGATCCACCCTTCTGTCTCTTAGTCAGTATCATAATTGTTTTGATTACCACTGCTTTATAGTAAAGTTTAAGATCTGGTGCTGCAAGGCCCCCATCCTTCACATATTTTTTCATTATTTCCCTTGATATTCTTGATCTTTTGTTCTTCCAAATGAACTTTGTTATAGTTTTTTCTAATTCAGTTGTTTGTCACTCACTGCTATTGCTTCTGTACTCTGCTCTTTTTCACCATAGAAATTATCCAGGGAGAAAGCATTTTCCGTTGGAGTTTATTTGTATGATACTTGTGGATTACAGTTTCTTAGTGTTGATGGCCCTGACTGTGTTCTTTATTTTTTGTCTCTGAGTTATCTTGGCTCCCCAGCCAAAATTCTGAGTGAGGAGGGCAGGCAATTCTTGGTGTAATGGGCTTTGAAGAGTTTTTCCCTGAGGCTATTTTTCCCTGTTGTATTTGCCATAGCCAGCCCTGGTCTGCCCTGTCTCTATACCCTCACTATGCATTCCGTGCTTCCCAGATTCAGGTCCCATGTCTCACTGCCAAGGCCTGGCACTGCCCTCAGGGGTAAGTCTTTTTTGTCCTCATCTAACCCCCAATAATTTAGAGATTTCCCTGGCCGTCACTCTGACTCTGGAGTGATAGGTGTTATTGGGGAGGGATGATCAGATTGTGCTTTGGTAGGTCTAGTTTTACCCCTTTATAGTTTGAAAATTCCCCCAAACTGCCTACCTTTAAGGCTGCACCCCTAGACAGAGCCCCTTCACTTATCTGATTTTGATTTTTGTCCTCTTGACACTTTGTATTGGTTGACTATGAGAGGAGTATGGCTATTTCTTCTATTCTGCATCCATCTTAGCCCAGAAGTCCCCTAAATTTCAAATATATCCTATAGCTCCCTCCCCATCACCTGGATCAATTTGTTAGACTGTGTCCAATACAACAAAAACAACATTTATAGGGTTCCTACTTGTAGGGCAGACTTTGTGCTGAGCATTTTTATTTTTCTAATTTCCTATTTGATGCTCACAATAATCCTGACAGGTAGGTGAAATTATAATCTTCATTTTCCAAGTGAGGAAATTGAAAGTGATCTGACTAGGCCTAGTGGTCTGTCCACTATTCCACTTTCTGGCCCATGATTATGCAAACAGCAACTCTCTTAACATTTACTGGGAGGTTAAATTCCCAAATGGTAGATACTACATTGCTCTCCAGGATTCTAGAAGTAAATTCTGAGGAGTTAGGTAGATGTTTCCTTCAGTGTTGTAGCTCATAATTCCTCTAGAATGTGTTTCTTCCTAATGATTGTCAACTGATATTTTTTAATCAGACAGAATGAGATAGAAACTATTTTTATAAAAGGGTATGGTACAAAGGGTTAGTAAAATATGCCCTCTCCCAAGGTCTCTGACACACTCTCTTCATAATTGTACAGTATTAAAGGAAAGTGAACTGAAAGATAGAGCACACATGGTAAAGAGAATAACTCACAACTCCTGGAAGTCCTTTTACTAGAATCTATAAAATGTTTCCCCTTAGGGATTGTGTATTTTTCTGAATTCCTTGTATAGACCTGTAACTGCCTTTGCTTGGTGTCTCTAGTTTGTCCATGACTCCCAATGCAGACACTGTCACCAATAACTACTATTCTTGCTACAGAAAAGAAGTTGAAATCCTTCATCCATCTAAAGCTCATAAAGTCACCTTCCGGTCAAGAAAGGAAGGAAATGATTTAACTGTTCCTCTACCTACCAAGAGAATAGATGGAAAGGATCTCCCCTCTAAGCTTCCAGACATTTGAATGCTAGATTCCAAACTAGTTTGGTATGTCATAGGGTGTGATGCCAAACTCAAATAGAAAACCACAAATTAACATTACCTATGTTGTATTTTTTTATTTTGTTAAACATTTCCCAATTTTAACCTGTTTGGGGCCACATCTGAGTTTTGCTGTTATTTGGGGATCATAGACAAAAAAAGTGGCTCCTCTGTAAAAGATCCACAGTATGTACTAAGATATAACATTAGCTTAATATTTTTGATTTGCTTGGTCAATAAAGATGTCCTCTTTTGACAAGAACATATCAAGGCCAAAATTATTTCTGGCAGTTACTTTAAGTAGGGTAGGAATAATTAGCGTAATCAATTCACTTCCCTCTCACCATTCATGTTATAAAAGAGGAGGCAGGTCTTGTTTCAATGATAGAATTTCAGAGAGAAGTTACCCTGGGCTGTGATACAGATAACATTTTAAGCCACATGGGAACTAGGGACCACTGTTGGGAAGTAGGCCTTCTACCACTATCTCTTATGATGGAGAACAAAGCTTTCTTTGTTTCAAGAAGGATGGGAGGCTTTGAATGGGTGGCACCACATCTGGCAATTCCACAGATATATGAAATTCTAAAATTAGAGGTTGATGGGGAGGGTTCTAGAGCTGTTCACAGAGGGCTATTTCACCTCCTCATGAGGGTTATACCAATTCTGATAGGCATGACACTGTGAAGGAGGAAAGAGGGACATTCATTGGTTTTTACCTTGCTTAGAGGATTTATGAAGAATACATCAACAAGATTTCCTTTGATTTAGCTTCAGAAATCCCCAAGGAGATCTTGATAATTTCCAACAGGGAGCCTGTTTTCTCCTCATCCTCTGTTCAAGTAAGATGCACTATCTTCTCCTCTCTCTCCCACATATCATTCCTAACAATAAATGCAAATGAATTGGCAATTTTTAGAATCAATTCTACTTATATTTTAGACTGGCATTTGCTAGTAACTCAATCAATAAGTATTTAATTAATGTTCAATTTAATGTCTTGAATTAACCTACTCTATGTAGGGCACTATATTAAGTGCTATGGATACAAAACAGAAAAAAGACAGTTTTGGCCCAGAAGGAACTTACAATCTAAAGAGGAAGTAAGCAGAAGCTCAAATATTCTTCAAAGATTAGATAACATTTGCATTTAAGAAATACTCTCCTGACTGGGGAAAAGAGAGATAGGTAAATCACTGTCATCAATTCTCTTGAATGAACACTTCAGCAAAAATTGATTCAGTTCACTATGAGAAGACTCTCATCTTGGTCTCAAGATACTTTCTGGTTGTGGAGGACAGAGGAAGAGGTGGGGTTCCAGTGACAATTCAAACACTATCTCCCTGCCACAATCACCACCTCTAGGTCCCCTGTACTCTTTTTCCCTATACTCTATCTATCTCTCTTAAATCCAAGCATAAGGGATCCAAACTAATTCCTAAGAACATTTTGCCTCTCACTAGATTTCTCTTGAAGGACAAGGAAAGGCAAAACTGTTTCTTTAAGAACAGAATTTATTATTTAAGAATTTATTTAACACTTAATATTGTACCAGACACTGTGATGAGTTCAGGCGATACAAATACAAACAAAAAAAGACAGTCTCTGCTCTCAGAGAGATTACATTCTAATAAGGGAAGACAATACATTAAAAAGGAATTGGAAAAGAGGAAAGGGGAAAGGAGGGAGGGAGCCAGCTTGGAAGTCAAAAGGTTACAAAAAAGAAAAAAGAAATGTAACAACCTGTCAGAAAATATTGAGCACTGAAATTTTATACTGCAGCATCAAAATTATATCAGCATTCATCAGAATAAGGATAATCACTTTGGCATCATAGGTAATCCCCTCAGGGAGACATTTATAGCAAATATATAAGGATGGTAATACTATCGATATGGCATAATGTTAGGCATTGCTTGAAAGTCTTCTTATATGATTACAAGCCTACATTCCATGCAGATGTCACATCAATGCAAGTTTGTATACATACATCCAAACACATATACATATGTACAAATATACATTTATAAACATAAACAAATATACATAGAAAAGCAAAGGGAAAGCAATAATAATAGCAGGTGCTTAAAATAAAACTTGAGGAAACAGCAATATATGTTTAAATAAATGAATAAAAACACAATGAATATCCAACAAATAAATGATTTATGATACACAGAAGAAGCTACCACAAAATGAACACAAACCAGAAAACAAAACAAGCATATTTAAATATACAGTAATAACATGGGAATCAAATCACACATGCAAATATATATATATATATATATATATATATATATATATATATATATATAAAGCACACATCAGTATTGTCTGGCTACATGAGCAGCTTTTCCCCACTTTCCCCTGTAACATAACATTGGACTGGTCCTTGGTTGAATAGCCTCAACTCCTTTGCGACATGCATACCCTTAGAACTAAGATAGTTGATCATTGTCTTCATTAGAACTCTAGTTCTGAACCCAGGCTAAATTGTTAGGAGTCTTCTCCTTTCTCTGGGCTGCTTCTGACCCATAGGAGTTATTGTGCCTAAAGTAAAAAGCTGTTGTCTTGGGACTCAGGCCTCTATCCAATTCCTTGAACTTGACATTGGGTTAGTGTATACAGAGTTCATTTCACTAGAAATTCCTGATTCTGAGTCACTTCTTTTTAGACAATGTTGTGATAAATGTGTGTCTTTTTGCTGATTTGTTAATGCCTTTTCATTAGGGAATGCAGCCAACTCATCTATAGGCACCTAGAATTGAAAGGGTTAATTATTTTTTTCAGGATTCTTGCCAATCTCTGGGATTAGATTATAAACAGGAAAATAGCTATGTCTCTCAATAGTTAGGTATGAGATTGCTTTCTCTTCATCTGTTAACTCGTGTGTCTCATGAGTACTTAGGTTGCATAGGCAAATTCTATCTCTTTGTTGAAGGTCTTGGCAATGATACTTACCTATCATTTGATTAATTATTCTTCTGTTCTGAGGTTGTAGCTATCGTGTAAGCTTCCTTCAGTGTCTCCTAGTCTAGGGTGGTAGTGATGGTGAGTGTCTGCGGCCTCTCCATTTTCAGACTGAAGCACAAATGATCCCACCAAAATCCAAACTTAGAGTGTAAAGAATGTGGCATCATTCCTAGAGGTTGTATGTATATACACATACACCAGGAAAACCACATGTTGCCTCCACTGAGATTTTTCCCTGGTCTCAGTGTCTCCAATATGTTTAACAGTGTGGGGTTGGAATAATCAGACTGGTGGACCCCTTAAGGATGGTAAGGTATAGTTCTAGACTGCTGGATACCAGCCAAAGAAAACATTTTCTTGAGCAGCATGCTTTCAAAATCTCTGCCTCTGTCTGAATAGATTCTGGCAGCAAGTCAATAAACTAAGAAATACTTCTCCCTCCACACTTTAACAATCCTGGCAACTTTCTGGATGCTGGGCAGGTAGGCTTGTGTACACATTGTGATACAAGCAATCACTACTAATATAGATGATATTCTGACCATCCCTTTCCAGTGATAAGGAATCAATGTGATCAAATTTCTAAATTTTGCTAGTGCTTATATTCTTCAAATTTGAATCCCAAGTTAGTAATACTTTTCTTTGAATAAAATGATGACAAGTCTCATACTTATTTTTGACATATGAGGCAATCTGGGGCCAATAAAACCTATTTAGCTCTGTTGCCTTTTATTGACTCACATTTACAAAGGCATAATATAAAGATTTCATGTCCATAGAGAAACTTTGGCTGGGTAGCACCAAATGTATCTTGCTACGAAGTATAGGATTAATGATGGACAAGTCTAATAGTATATGGAGGACTATATCTCATAGTGCTAATTTCTGTCTTCATCTTAATAAAAATGCCTTCGAGGTTCCTTTAGCATCATTGTCCCATTTCTTGGCTTATATCACTTCGAATTCAATTCAGTTGCCATATGTACTCCTATAATCATCTACATCTAACACTGTAGCAACAAAAGTTGGATTGATGAAAGGATGTTCATGTATAATACTGACATACTGTCTGGCAGGAGTTCTAATCTTTTAGCTATTCTGCCATTTGCTTGGGATATAGCTTCTTGGATATTCTGGGTAGTTTTCACTCTTATCAGAATCACCTCTACTTTGGTGCCATCTAGGCTTTGGGAAAGGGCACATGCATCTAAATGAGTATCTCCTAGCCTGGAGTGAATTCTGAATGAATACTTGGCTGGTGTTTCCAACCATTCCAAACAAGCAGTATGTAATTTAGCTCTTGTCAGAATATGTCAGTGAACTTCTCTTACTCTATACTTAAAATATTACTTCTTCTATATATTCTTAAAATGTCTTAGGGACAGCCCACTTCAAAGCCAAAACTCCAACTTGTCTATGGAATAATGCATCTGTTGTTTCTCTAGCCTCTGTTGTCAAATGTCACTGGTCTCTGGTGACTGTCACTCTATTAGTATAGGGCTTTTTTCAAGCCTTCCAAGTTGGCATTGGAATGTAGAGGGAAAAGCTTGCTTGGATCTTCATATAAGTAAATGTGTGAAGCAGCTCACTAAGTTTTTGACAGCTTATTCACATAACCATCAGTCTCAAAAGAACATGGCAGCCTTTAAGACAACTTTACATTTCTTGATCTTAGACTTTGGAATTTTTTCAACTGTGTAATAAAAGTGAAACCACTTGGTGGTTCATCAAAAGTAACAAAGGATTTTGTAAACATATTTGTGAAAATAACTAAATCCTAGAAAAGTCTTTAGATCCCTTAGATTCCAAAAAATAAAAAGGAGAGAAATAGGGTTTCATAAAGAATAAAACTGAAATTACCTAAGATTTTAGGAGGAAGAAAATTCAGTTAAAGAGCTAGAGCATAAATAGATATTCTAGGAAGAAATATCTAAATAAAAGAAATAAAAAGGGAATATGACACTCAGACCAATTAGACAAATACAAATATTTCTTCATAAATTTCTTCCTTTGCAATGCAAAGGAAAATTAATCATCATTTGATAAGGCAAAGGTCTTTGTGGACTCTGAAGACAGTATGGCACTACAAACAGAGGTAAAATGGTACAGGAAAAGGAAGAAATACAGATGAGCTCCCCTCAATAAGCCCTCCACAAATATACAGAGAACACACAAAATCCATTCATGATTTGGAAATCCAAGGGGGGGGGGAATGATAGTCAATAATATTACTAGACCAAATGAGCAAAGGGAAAAAGCCAAAGAAGTTTTTCAACATTGTGGCAAGTTCTGGGCAGGAGACATCCCATTAGGAATACTCAAAAGTTCATAAACTGAAGTGAATTTAGGCTGTGTATTAGGACAAGAAGAGACCCCAGAACCAATTCGTGATTATCCAACTCTTGTCTAAAATATGTTGATCACTACCATATCCAAGATAATCTTAGGCAATAAAGAGGTTTTTTTTTAAGAGCTAAGAAAAAAAATTTTAACAAAAAAATGAAGACTATGGGAAAAATTTGGAAAGAGTAAAATAATAAGTAAATGAAAGTTATGGAAGAAATATTGGAAAAAGAATAGCTTAGAAAAAATAAATAGCTTAGAACCTTATCCAAAAGGAAGAAAAAGCTCCCTAAAATGTATATATGATATTTACATTGATGACTACATTGACCAACAAGAAAGATTAACACAATCCAAAGACTGTATAAATAGAGGAAAATGTAAGACATCCAATATATTACCACTTAATCCTAGAAAAAAAAAAGAGATCAAAGATAGATAATTTAAGAAAAATTGAAAAACTGACATCATTGACCAAGAAACAAAACCTTGACAATATATTTCAAAAAATTGTATAAACCAGATCAGGGACAATGTTGGATTAGAGGCAAGTCAACTGTAGTCTCTCAACATTCCCTCCAGAAAGCTTTGAAATGATTTCTCAGATCAAATTTTGGTGTGGCAGAGCCAAAAAAGGAAAGGTGAGACATTTTTGCAGGCAAACAAAACTTAGGGGGAAAAAGTTTATAACTTGGAATGGAAGCCTATATAGAGACCATACATGAGGCAGCAGCAAGTGACAATAATAGCATCAGCAACACCTTTTGGAGGTCTTAGTCTAGAGGCAGTAAGGGAATTAGATAAATGGTCATAAAGAGATTGCAAAGACCATATGCAGCTTTGGTCACATTTCTAGGGTGGAAAGGGGGTACTGGGGAACAGTCAAAAGGGTGAAGTGATCCTGGTCATAATCCCAAGGCCAAGAAGATGTTAGTGCATGTGGCTACAAGGAAAAAGAGACTCTTTTTGGGTAGAGACCAGAAAAAAGACTAGAAGAGAGGTGTCCACACCTCTTCCTGAATCATATCAGGTTGGAAGCACCCAAAACTTGCAGAAGTAGCTCTGAAAACAGCAGCACAAAAAGACCTAAAGCTTGGAACAATATCTCTTCACTCCTATGTGAGAAGAGCCCAACTTTAACATAAATTTCAAAAGCAATAAAATGGCTGAAAATAAACAAACAACAAAAATATTATTTGACCATAAAATAACCACTTCAAAGTCATCTAAGATCAAGAAATAAACTCAGTAGAAGACAAAAACATGAAAACAATTCCAAAGAAATCTTCAGAGACAAATGCTAATTGGATAAAAACAAAACAAGAATTACTGAAAGTGTTAAAGAAAGAGCTAAGGAAGCAAAGGGAAACATGGGTTAAGAAATGAGAGGGATGCTAGAAAATTGTGAAAAGAGAATTCAAAGTTTGGTAAAAGAATTTTCAAAATACCAAAGATAACACTTAAAAAATCAGAACTGACCTAATAGTAAAAAGGCATAATAATCACCTAAAGAAAATAATGTCTTAAAAAGCAGAATAAGTCAAATAGAAAAGGAGGTATAAGATTTCAATAAAAAAGAATTCTTAAAAAAAAAAAAAACTTTACCTTCCACCTTAGAATAAATATTATGAATTGGTTCTAGGGCAGAAGAGTGGTATGGGCTAGGCAATGGAGATTGTGACTTGCCCAGGGTCACATAGCAGGAAAATGTCTAAGTTCAGATTTGAACCTAGGACACCCATCTCTAGGCCTGGCTCTCAATCCACCCCGCTGCACCTGAAAAAAACTCTTTAAAGAAAGAAAATTGATCAATTTTTAAAAAGAGATACAAAATCATACTAAAGAAATTAATTCCTTAAAAGTTTGGGCAAGTAAAAGCCAAAATGTACATGAGATATTAAGCAACAATATAAATTCCAGAGAATGAAAAAATAGAAGAAAATATAAATTTCTCTCTGGAAAAACAACTGCCTTGAAAAATAGATCAAGGAGAGATAATTTTAGAATCCACTCCTTGAAAGTCATGATAAAAGATAAAGCTTAGACATTTCAAGAAATTATCAAAGAAAACTCCCCTGATATTTTTGATCCAGAGGGTAAAATAGAAATTAAAAGGATCTGTCAGTCAGGATCACTCAAGATTTAGTGGCCACCAGTTGTGAATTGATCCAACCATTCTGGATGGCATTTTGGAACTATGCCCACAGGACTTTAAAAGACTGTCTGCCCTTTGATCCAGTCATACCACTGCAGGGTTTATACCCCAAAGTGATAATAAGGGAAAAGACTCGTACAAAAGTATTTATAGCAGAGAAGTCCAATAAAATTGATTGTGTCACAGTGTATCAATGATAATGGACTTCTCTACTAGCAACAATGCAATGATACAAAACATTTCTGAGGGACTTATAAGAAGGGATGCTATCCACATCCAGAGAAAGAACTGTGGGAGTAGAAACATAGAAGAAAAACAACTGCTTGATCACATAGGTTGATAGAGACATGAAAAGACCAGAAAATCTGATATTTATTCAGTATGTAAATACTCAAAAAGCCTTTGACAAAATACAACACTCATTCCTATTGAATACACTAGAAAGTATAGGAATAAAAGGGCATTTCCTCAAAATAATAAGCTGTATTTATTTAAAACTATCAGTAAGTATCATTTGCAATGGGGATAAATTAGAAGCCTTCCCAATAAGATAAGAAGTGAAGCAAGGATGAACATTATCACCACTACTATTTAATATTGTACTAGAAATGCTAGCAGTAGCAATTAGAGAAGAAAAAAAATTGAAGGGATTAAATTAGACAATGAGGAAACTAAACTATCACTCTTTGCAGATAATATGATGATATACTTAGAGAATCCAAGAAAATGAACTAAAAAAACTAGTGGAAATAATAATTTGGCAAAGTTGCAGGATACAAAATAAACCCATATAAATATATTTCCAACAAAATTCACCAGCAAGAGTTAGAAAGAAACTCCATTTAAAATCAATCTAGACAAAATAAAATATTTGGGAATCTATTTTCCAAGACAAACTCAGGAAGTACATGAATATAACTATAAAACAGTTTTTATACAAATAAAACGAAATCTAGACAATTGGAAAAATATTATTTCCTTATGTGTAGGACAAGCTAATATAATAAAAATAACAATCCTACCTAAATTAATTTAGTTATTCCATGCCATACTTATCAAACTACCAAAAAACTTTTTTATAGACAGAAAAAGTTATTACAAAGTTCATCTGGAAGAGCAAAAGATCAAATATATCAAGAGAATTGATGAAAAAAAAAATTAAAGGATGGTGGCCTAGGAGTACCAGATCTTAAACTGCATTATCAAGCTGTGCTCATCAAAACAATATGATACTAATAATGGTAAACAATATGATACTAATAATGGTATCTAATGTGATAAATTCAAAGATCCTAGCTTTGGGGACAAAAACCCATTAACAAAATTTCTGGGAAAAGTGGAAAACAGTATGGGAAAAATTAGATTTACATCAACATCTCAAATCCTATATACAAATTCAAAATAGGTAAATGACTTAAATATAAAAAGGGAAATAAGTAAATTAGAGGAACACAGAATACAGATCAATGGAAAATGGAAGAATTTAAGAACAAGTAAAAGACCAGGAACATTACAAGATGTAAAATGAATAATTTTGATATGCAACAAAAATTAGAAGTAAAGCAACAAACTGGGAAAAAATATAACAAAATTCTCTGTCAAAGGTCTAATTTCTCAAATGAATAAAGATTTAAGTCAAGTTTATAAGTAATCAAATCATTCCCCAATTGACAAATGGTCAAGGGATATGAATAGACAGTTTTCAGATGAAGAAATCAAAACTATCAATAAGCATATGAAAAAATGTTCTAAATCCCTCCTGATTAGAGAAACGCAGATCAAAACAGTGACCACCTTACAACTAGTAGAGTGGCCAATATAACAGAAAAGGAAAATAATAAATTTTGGAGGGGATGTGACAAAGTTGGGAAACTAATGCATTGCTGGTAGAGGTGTGACTTTATCCAATTTATCCATTCTGGAGGGAAATTTGGAATCATGCTCAAAGGGCTTTAAAAGAATGCATGCCCTTTGATATCTCTTTGTAACATTGTCAGATGATCAAAGGTCATTGACTTTGCTAATAGCAACATAATGATCTAGAACAATTTTGTGGGACTTAAGAGAAAAAAGGCTATCTATATCTATAGAAAGAACTCTGGGAGTAGAAATCCAGAAGAAAACATGTTATTTATCACTTGTATATATTAATAGGTGGTTTGGAGTTTTGCTTCTAAAGGATTGAGCTTTTATAAAAATGAATAATATAAAAACTGGTTTGATTGATCAGATATGTATTATATATATATATATATATATATATATATATATATATATATAACCCAGCAAAATTGCTTATCCTCTCTGGGGGGGGGGACAATGAGGAGATGGGGAAAACATAAAAAGTAAAAAATTTAATGTAAAAAAATAGAAAATCTGACATTTAAACACAACATTCAAGAGAAGTATAAAATGTAAATATGAAAGAGTAATTATTAGGGTCTCAATAAAGTTAAATTATTTACATTTCTATATGGGAAGATAATACATGTAAATCCTAAGAACTTTATCATTTTTAGGACAAGCAAAAGTGGGTAGAGTGCATGAATGTGAGTTGATTATGTTAGAATTATTTCCAAAAGAGAAAAAAATGAAAGGAAAGATAGAATGGAAAAACTCTGCAAGGAAGGATTTTTACAATGGATGGGACAATGGGAGGTGGGCAAGCAATATTTAAACCTCATTCTCTTTGGAATTGGTTCAAAGATGGAAGAATATATTTGTGAATAGAAATGTACTTTATTAAATAGGGAAATAGGAGAGGGACAGGATTAGAGACATGGGTGGGTAATAAAAGAGAGGACAGGTTAAAGAAAGCAGTTGTTAAAATTGATGTTTAGGGAGGGACACAATCAGACGAGAGAAAGAATAGAAGAAAAATCAGATGGAGAGAAATATATAGTTAATTATAATAATTAAAATGTGAATAACATGATCTCACCTAAAAAACTGAAGTGAATTATTTTGTGTTTTTTTTCAATAGTAATCATTTAATAATCAAGTAATTTAGAAGAAAACAGGAAAATTTAAAGACAGTGGAAGAGAGCAAAGGATACAATTACTCCATAGATAACCTTTTGTGAATATTTTATTTTCTTGAAGCTCCAATTTTAGTTGCATTTTGATCTCTTTAAGATTTCACATTGGTCCAGTGTACAATATTTCCTGTCACTTAGTTTTTCAAAAACAGAAATGCTTTTCTTCATACTTATAAAAGACTTAAAGATCCTTGTTAGCTTGTTTTAAGTGATCTCCTATGCCACAGCCTGCATAATTCAATTTTTAAAAGGTTTTCTGACATTTTAATCAATTCTGGTGTTTTCACAATACATTTGCATACTTATTTTTTTACGTTGGAGTCAATCAGGTGAATTTCCTCTGATCCACAAAAAAGTCTGTATCCTAAAAAGATTCTACCTTTCAGCAATGAATTTTCAATTTCTAGTATCATTCTCTTTTACATAGGAGTTTTTGATACAACAAAATCCCATTACAAAGGTCGCTCTTTTGAAATAGTTCAAAGTCTGGGTCAGAAGTTTAAATCTTCAAACTATATATGGAGTCAATAAACTCTCCTGATAATCTGGGCTGGGCCTACCCCCACCTATATAACTCATAACACCCATCACAAACTTTTGTGAATATCTGTCTATTGTCAATGTAAAATAAAAAATATACCAAATCACACTCTGCATTACAGGTTCTGACTTATAAAGTATGCTTTTAGCTTTATTTCAGTCTTTTAAAATAAGAGTATTTAGAAAAATCAAGTTAGACATATTAACACTTCTTAAAAAATTTGGCAAGATAGTGCCCAAGTTCCAAACAGTACAAGCTATATCAATGTAAAAAGGCATGAAAGGTATCAAACAAAAACATCAGGGCAAGTAGCACACTGAAAAGGTATAATAAATGCCCAAACATTTTAATTTGGGATCTAGACTATCAAGGTCAGGGCTGAAAAAATCTCAAGTGATGTTCACTGTTTTAGATTAGTGCACATATTCTCCCTGTTTTCCCTAAAATAAATCTTTGATTTGGCTGTTATAGGTGAACCTATTTAATCACATCCAAAAGTTTGAAATTTCACTCTGCAGAATCGCTACACATACAGAAATACTACATTTGTTAATATGGAAAAGATTCTCAGCTTAGCCCACATGTACATTGCACTAAGCCTCAATGACAACATGGAGCAAACATACATAAATTTGCACAGTTCAAGTTTCAAAAAGAAAATAAAACCTTTCAACTTTTGTTTATACTCATATCCTCAACTTTCAATGAAATTAGATGTTATACTGTCATTTTTATGGTGGAATTTACTACTCTAAGGAACACTTTTCAGATGCCAAATTTGAAGGGTTAGAAATAGAGGTATTTCAGAATTTCCTCATTTATTACTATCCAGGGTTAACTATCAATGTCAAGCTATCAAACTTTTCACCCAGGTTGAAGCCCTCCAAGAAATACCAAATCTAATAAACTCCCAAGATCACAAAAAACTCAGCCTTTCCCATTCCTCCTTTAGGCTGGCTTAGACACTGAAGTTAGTGTCATTTTAAGCTCAAATTATTAAAAGCAACAAACTAAAGAATGACCAAAAACAAATTTTTATTTTTACAACTAAATAAATGTAATTCAATGTGTCCATCACTAGTTTTTTTTTTCTCCAAAGTAACATGTTTTTAATAAGCAAACTGAACCTGGGCAATTGTGAACTTGGAAATTACTCCACCCTACTCAGACAGTGCCTTAGGGGAAGATAAAGTTGTAAATTCCTGATTGAACCATGCAAGTCCCCAAATCATACCTTATAGTAAAGCTAGAACCTTAAGCTAGGTCTATTATTAGATCTAATACAAAAAGGTGTTAAGTACCTGTAAAGAATAAATTAATCAGAAAAAGGTCAAGTAACTTACAAAAGGCAAGCTTAACAAAGAAGTGTGAAGTACTCAGAAGATTTAATCTAATCAGAGAAGGTGAAAACCAAAGAAGGTGAAAACTAAGGATGGCCAGTCCTGGAAAAAAAGCATCTACTGTGATTGGTAGATGTGAAAATTTAGGGAAGGTAACATAAGAGAAACTTTCTTTAAATGAAGGGGTAAAAAGTCAGTTGAAGTAATTCAGTTTGGAGAGTAATTTAAGTTCAGAGTGGAAGAAGACAGCTTGGAGACGGTCTTGTGGTGAGTGATAAAGACTGACTTACTCTCCCTTAGGCTCAGGCCTTTTTCTACTGCTTGGCTCAGCCTGAGCCAGAGCAGTTTAAATTAGTTTCTCTTTCTCTCTCTCTCTCTCTCTCTCTCTCTCTCTCTCTCTCTCTCTCTCTCTCTCTCTCTCTCTCTCTCTCTCTCTCTCTCTCTCTCTCTCTCTCTCTCCTTTCTTCCTTTCTCTCTCCCTTAATTCCTTTTTTCTTTATTAAAATCTCTAATGCCAGCTGACTTGGGTATTTTCATATTTGGGAATTTCCCACAGTGACCACTTATTTAGATATTAAGTCAAAACACTAAAATTATCCTTACAGTTTTGGCATTTACACACTGATGTATATAGACTCCCTACATGTATCACTGGGCTTAGTTACACCACTCACAGTAAAAAGATATTTTGTGTACAAAGTGTAGCATGATGTTAAGCCATTTTAGCTTCTGCACATACATGTTGCAATTCTGGCTGAAAATGCAGAGAATTCAAAGCATTAAACTGTAAGCTCAGTTGCACTGTTTTAAATGGCAACAATATCAATGTCATCATCCTTCTTATCAGCTGACTTCCCAGTAGCAACTTTAGGTATGCTGGAAGTCTTATTAGAATATACCACCTCAATATTTTCATTTTCATCTTCCTCTTCTCCACCAAAAGACTCTTCTGCTTCCTTTAGCCATTTTATAAAGGGCTCTGCTTTGACACGAATCTCTTTGGCAAGTTCCTTTGAGAAGTATTTCTTTTTTTTAATAATATTTTATTTGATCATTTCCAAGCATTATTCATTAAAGACAAAAATCATTTTCTTTTCCTCCCCCCCCACCCCCATAGCCGACGCTTGATTCCACTGGGTATCACATGTGTTCTTGATTCGAACCCATTGTCATGTTGTTAGTATTTGCATTAGAGTGTTCGTTTAGAGTCTCTCCTCTGTCATGTCCCCTCAACCGCTGTAGTCAGGCCGTTGCTTTTCCTCGGTGTTTCTACTCCCACAGTTTGTTGTTTGCTTATGGATAGTGTTTTTTCTCCTAAATCCCTGCAGATTGTTCAGGGACATTACACCGCTACTAATGGAGAAGTCTATTACATTCGATTATACCACAGTGTATTATTCTCTGTGTACAATATTCTCCTGGTTCTGCTCCTCTCGCTCCGCATCACTTCCTGGAGGTCATTCCAGTCTCCATGGAATTCCTCCACTTTATTATTCCTTTTTGCACAGTAATATTCCATCACCAACATATACCACAGTTTGTTCAGCCATTCCCCAATTGAAGGGCATCCCCTCGTTTTCCAATTTTTGGCCAACACAAAGAGCGCAGCTATGAATATTCTTGTACATGTCTTTTTCTCCATTATCTCTTTGGGGTACAAGCCCAGCAGTGCTATGGCTGGATCAAAGGGTAGACATTCTTTTATCGTCCTTTGGGCATAGTTCCAAATTGCCCAAATTGCCCTATTTTTACTATTTTTACTTTTTTTCTATTTTTCTATTTTTACTTTGGCTTTGTCAGATATCATGATTTCAACTCCTGACTTCTTTTTATCAGTGGATGCCCAATAGATTTGACTCTGTCCTCTTATTTTTACTCTATGCATGTCTACCTTCCACATGTGTGTTTTTTTGTAGATAGCATATCATAGGGCATTGATTTCTAATCCACTCTGCTATTTGTTTGTGCTTTATGGGTTAGTTCATTAAATTCACTTTCAGGGTTATGATTACCAGCTGTGTATTTCCCAGCATTTTGATTTCCACTCCTATTCCTGTCTTTTCTTCTTTCTCTATTTCCTTCTATACCAATGTTTTGTTTTTAATCAGTCTCCCTAATTCCCACCCTTATTTTACTTCCCTTTCTATGCCCCTCCCTTCTTATTCCCCTCTAATTTTTTTTACAATCTTTTTATACTATCTGCCCATGCTCTCCCTCCCTTGTATTGCTTCCCTCCCCATCAGTCCATTTGTTACCCTTCTACTCCCCTATAGGGCTCAAATCTATTCATTGCCCCAATGGATTGGATTGTTCTTCCCTCTTTGGGTCAATTTCAAAGCACGTAAAAGATGAGTGTTTCCTATCTCCAACCTCTTTACCCATCAATTGTATTGATGTTCTCCCCTCTCCCACCATATGCATCTTTGTGAATTATAAACTTACCCCCTTTTGTTTCTTTTCCCATTTCTTTTAGTATTGACCTCTTTTTTAGCTCTAGTTGTATGTGTATATATATATATATATATTTATGAATACATATTTCTGTATACATATTTATGTCTTGGCATTTCATCCTATACAGTTTGTCACTGTTCCCTCTAAGTGTAATTATTCTAGCTGCCCACATGATAATAACATTTTAAAAGAGTTACCAATGACCACTTTTCTTATATGGATACATATTTTTAATTATTGGGTCTCTTAAAAAAGTTGCTTTTATTTGGTTTTGTTTTTCTTTTTTCCCCTCTTTCTTAATTACCTTTTGATGTTTCTCTTGCGTTCTGTGCTAGAGCATCAAAGTTTCTGTTTAGGTCTGGCCTTTCCTTCATAAATGCTTGGAATTCTTCTATTTTGTTAAATGTCCATACTTCCCCCTGTAAGACAGTAGTCCGTTTTGCTGGGTAGTTTATTCTTGCCTTTAGGCCTAGTTTCCTTGCTTTCCAGAATATCATATTTCATGCCTTTTGGTCCTGCTGTGTAGATGTAGCCAGATCCTGTGTTATCCTCACTCTGGTTCCATAGTATCTGAATGACTTCTTAGCATCTTGTAATATTTTTCCTTTGGTCTGATAGTTCTTGAATTTGGCTATAACTTTCTTGGTGTTATTAGGTGGGGTTTAAATACAGAACGTAATCTATGGCTTCTTTCAATCTTCACTTTCCCCTCTTATTCTAGAATATTGGGGTAGTTTTCTTGGATAATTTTCTATAGTATGGTGTCCAGGCTTTTTCTTTAATCATGGTCTTCCAGTAGACCAATGATTCTTAAATTGTCTCTCCTGGAATGATTTTCTAAATCTTTCATTTTATGAATGAGATGTTTCATATTTTCCTCAAAATTTTCATTATTTTTTTTAATAGTATCCTGCTGCCTTGTGATGTTGCTTGATTCTAGTTATTGTATTCTGGATATTAAAGATTGGATTTCTTCCCTGGCTTATTGTTCATCCTTCTTCATCTGGTCTGATTTTCTTTGGAGATCATCTTTCATCTTCTCTGGCTCATCTTTTATTTTCTTTGCCTCATCTTTCATCTCCTTTGCCTCATTTTCAAGCTGGTTAATTTTGGCTTTCAAGACACTGTTTTCTGTTTCCAGATGACTGGTCTTACTTTTTTTTTCTTTTTCTTTAAATTTTAAATTTCTTTTTAAATTCTTTTCCTAGTTGTCTTCAGCCACTCTAAAAAGTGTTTTGCATTGTATTTTGAGTTCTTCCAAAGCCTGTGTCTAATTCGCTGGAGTTTTTGTGTTTTTGCTTGATGTTCCTTCATCCTTCTCTATTCTACTTGCTCTTTGTTCATTGCCTGTATAGAAGCTGTCAATTGTAATCTCATTTTTCTTTTTCTGCTGTTTGCTCATATTTACCCCTTCTTTACTCCCTGCAGTTGCCAAAATTTTTAATAATTTCATTGAAGAGAATGACAATGATGAGACATCCTTTCAAGAATCTATGGAATGCAGCAAAAGCCATACAGTGCATATATTAACAAATTAGGGAAGGAAGAGGTCAATAAATTGGGCATGCAAATTAAAAAACTAGAAAAGGTACAAATTAAAAATCCCAAGATAAAAAATTAATTAGAAATCCTAAAGATTAAAGGAAATAATGGGCAGGGAAGAATTGGAAAAGGAATGTGGAAAAATGGGGTCCCTGTCTCTATCTAAACACTTTCCCCTCCCTCCTTGAGTTTGGGGGGAACTCAGGCCTTGGCAGCCTGATCCCCTGAGAGAAAGCCAGGTTGACTCACCCCTGGGCAACAGGAGCTGAGGTGAAGTCTGCTCAGGTTTCTCTTCAGAAGTTCCTTAAATTGGGTAGTGTTGGGGGGCATGAATTCCAGTCACTAGCAGGAAAAATGGGTAACCCTCAGGAGAAAGTCTTTTCCCCAACTTCTCTATTTAGTTTCTCAAGACTGAGAGACCCTCACTACTCTCCCAGCCAGAGTCTTCTTCTACTCCTTCCCCCCCACCCCCATCAAGGTGATCAATTTCATTTACTCTTCAGCCTGGCACTTTTTCTCTAGTGCCAGCCTCTGTCACAGACCCAAGCCAAGTCATTTAACATCTGTTGGTCTCAGTTTGCTTATCTGTAAAATAAGGAATCAGAGCATCTCTTTCCCAGAATTGTTATGAAGATGAGATCATATTTATGAAGTGCTTTGCAAATCTTAAAAGCTTTTCCACCAACACCACCATCATAATCATCAGTCTAGAGACAGAAGGGACCTCATTGGTCATATAATCCCTTCAACTCTTTCATTATACATTTTTGGAAACTGAGATCTAGGGAAGTTATAAGATTTACTTAAGGTTTACAGATAGGGAGTGAAAGAGGCAGGATTTGACCCCATAAAGAAGTTGGACTGGAGGATTTTAGCTCTACATCTATGATCTTAAGTCATACCATCCTCAACACTCTTATCATTACTGAAATAAGCTCCTTGCAGCTCAGCCTTCCTAAAAATGGCCCTGTGTTTCTCATTGTTGTGTTCGAAATATCCATATAGTCTGTAACCAGAGGGTAAAGGAGGCCTGTGGAAGGAAATGAGCCACCCTGGTCTCCAACTGGCTATTTAATGATTTCCCTGTTGAGTTAGAAATTCTGGGAGGGCTGGGATGAAGAAATTATTTAAAAAAACATAAAGAATAAGCAGTTATCCAGTATGTGCTTTCTTTCCTTTTCTTTTTATAGAACAACTATAAAAATGACTCCCTGGGTTTTGTGGAAAGGGTGCTTAGTATTTAAAATACAGACCCAGACCACTAAGTGACCTCCTGCCTTCATGCTCACTAGCCTAATCAAAACCTGTATCCTCCTCTCATTCTACTAATCTCTCCCCTCATTTTATAAACCATGCTAGAAATACTGTAGGATTCCTCTGACTTGTGCAATATAAATGCTTAAAATTGTAGGGTTTGTGTAGGATGAAAGAGATAGACTTTTGAAAGTCACCTTGAAAAGATTATAGATTTAAAAGGGACATTTGAGATCACCAAATACAAACCCCTCATTTTATAGATGAGAAGACTTAGGTAATAAGCATTTGAGGCAGGATTTGAACTCAGGTTTTCTTGTGGCCAAGTCTAAGGGCCATACTAGTCCTCTTACATGCTGCCTTATGTAAACTTGTTGACTTAAAATGGAACCTAAGAATCTGGTGATACCAGTTTGCTGTAAAGGTCTGTGAATGGTTTGTAAGGACTAGCCTAGTACTTCTGAGCATCTTTGGTATGATGTTATATCATGATATATATATATATATACATATATATATATATATATCATTATATATATACATATATTGAGACTAGTCAAATCAATCAGATCTTTTAGTATCAGCTCATTTAATCATAGTCATTTAGATCTGTTTCAAGGGTTTATATTTACAATAGAGGCAAGTCCCCTCTCTGATACTTTTGGTCATTTGAAATTTTCACTTGGACAAAAATTAAATAAAATTAAAAGGAAAAAGGAAAACATTTCTTATAGCCAAAGGAAAATGACTCAAGGGCTTGAATTATACCTCAATATTTTAAGGATCTCTTTAATAACTTCCCAGGTGAGGATGCTTCCTCTGCTTATGTAGATTACATCCCCATTTAAAAGGTTTCGTGAATGGAAATTTAATCAATCTATATAAAAGCTGGTGAGAAAAATCTACATGTACATTAGTTAGGAAAGCTTCCTGAGATAACAGGCACATAATTGATTTCCAAGTCAATGTCTTTACAGTTAGCCAGGTAAGTGACTCAGTAGATAGAGACCTGACCTATACAGTTAGGTAAAGCTAAATTAAAATCCTGCCTCAGACTCCTACCAGCTATGTAACCTTGGGCAAGTCATGTCACCTCACCTCTGTTTTCTCCCAGTTTCCCCAACTGCAAAATGTGATTAATAAAGTACCTACCTTATATGGTTGTTTTGAGGGCAAAAATGAGATAAAATTCATAAAGTGCCTGTGACATAGTAGATGTGCTATATAAATTATATTCTTATTTATGAAATGTATTTCATTAAAGGGATATAGTGTAAAATGGTACAAGCATTACATTTGTTCTTGATTATAAAGGGCAGAATTAGGAACAAGGGGGATAATTACATTTTTAAATTAAATTAATTTTTTTTTTACTAATTACACATAATGACAAATTTCCACACAAGTTTTATCAAATTATATGACTGAACTTATCTCCCTCCCTCCCTTAACTTCCCCCTCTTGGTGCTAGCAGGCTATTTTGATCTGGGTTATACATATATTATCATGGAAAACATTTTTAAAAGAGATAATTTTAAGAAGATAAATCAAAGCCTGATTTGAGGAAAGTCTTTTAAACCATTAATCATACTCAAAATGTTTACCTGGAGGTAGGGTGTTCATCATCCTTAGTGGTCATCAAGCAGAGTATGAACGAATCCTCAGGTATGCTGAGGATTGGAACTTATACTTAGGAACAGGTTGGCCTCTTTCTCTGGCCTCAGAAGTCTCTTTCAACTCTGAATTTTTGTGATCCTGGGGCTCTTTAAAATGTAATCTTTTTGAGTCGAAGCTACCTCAGACTTCTTCCAAGAATTTTGATGAGTGGAAGTGGTATATACATATACCATACAGATATAAGACTACCATTCATTCATTTGGAAGGTTTTCAATGTTACAAAGAGAGAAAAAGATTATCATTGTACAAATGAGATATGATTTAGAACTGGAAGAAACTTCAGCTGTCCTTTAGGATAATGCTTTAATTGATCAAATGAGGAAATTAAGATCTAAAAAAGTTAACTGACAGGAGAACATTATATACAGAGACTGATACACTGTGGCACAATAGATTGTAATGGACTTCTCTACTAGCAGAAATTCAATGACCCAAGACAATTCTGAGAGACTTATGAGAAAGAACGCTATACACATCCAGAGAAAGAACTGTGGGAGTAGAAACCCAGAACAACTGCTTGATCACAAGGGTTAATTGGGGATATGATTGGGGATATAGACTCTAAACGATCACACTAGTGCAAATATCAATAATATGGAAATAGGTCTTGATCAATGACACATGTAAAACTCAATGGAATTTCATGATGGCCTACGGTTGAGAGTTAGGGGGAGGGGAGACAAAGAACAGAAATCTTGTAACCATGGAAAGATATTCTAAATTAATTAAATAGAATTTTCAAAAAAAGCCCACTTTGAAATGTGAAAAAAATTTAAAAATAGAAAAGTTAACTGACTTGTCAAAGTTGATACAAGTAGAAAGCAACACAAGAAGAATTGAAATCTTTATTTTATGATTCCAAATTCAGGACTCTTGTCACTATACTATGTTTGATACCCAGTACTAATTCATGACCTAAAATGCATGTTATGGAGGGATTTTACTGAACACAGAGATTAATTGGTAACGTTTAAATTATTTTAAAAAATGATTGGTCTTTTTTCCTTTGTTTGAGGTCACATAGAGTCAAGGTTGTTCTTAATTAAATGTGTGGTCTTTTATTCTTAAATAGAAATATAACAATCTATATTCCTATGGTCTATTTTTAGAGGTGAATATTTGATTTATTATTTTGAAAATCCAAATATGCTGATAAATATGGAGGGAACTACTTAAAACCTACCTATCATGTCCTTCGTGAACAGTAAAATAGCACTGAAATTCTGTGATAAAAATTCATGAACAACTGGTACTTTTCAAATGGGAAAAATACTTTCTTGTATCATGTGAATCTGAACTTGCATATGCTTTGGTATGTGGAAACCTCTGTGAGTATGAAACCACTACCCCCTTTTATGATTATAGTAGTATTAGCCTTTATGCTTATTTTATTAACATAATTATTAGTTTTGAATGAATAGCCAAAGTGATACATTTGCCTTATAAAAATTATAAGGATTATTCAGGAAAGTTACAGTTTAGGATTGTATCCAATCTTGTTTCATCCTTTTAACCTTAGTCCTATAACCAAAAAATTACTATCAAGTCCACTACATCCTGCCTTGCGTACAAGCACAAGACACTCAAGAGGCAGAGACCTGCTTTGGGTGCAAGCCCAAGACAGTCACACAGGGGTAGTACTGGATTGATAGAATTTAATAAGAAAAAAATCTAGGATGTTATATTTATCTAGTTCAGTGAGTCAGCAGAGAAATGGGTGGTGAAATGGATTGAGCATAAGACTTGGGATCTGGAAGACCTGAATTTAAATCCTGCCTTGAAAACTTAGACACTCTGTGACCCTTGGCAAATCTCTCAACCTCTTTTGGTATCAGTGTCCTCATCTGTAAGATGGGTATAACAAATATGATACTTATTATCTGTATTGTGAGAATCAAATTAGGGCCAACCACATTGACTCCCGATCAACTCCAGAAACAAATTTAAAACTTTTGTTTGGCATTCAAGGTCATTCATAGTCCTTACATCTACCTACTATTGAAGTCCTCTTACCCTATAGGCCCCCATCTATTCATTGATCCATTGGTCCTGTCCTCCATGCTGTTGCTTAAACAAGGTATCAGATCCCTACCCTCCAAGCATTTTTCCTAGTTGTCTCAGCTAAAATCCCACTAACCACAGGGAGCCTTTCCTTATCTCTATATTTCTCATCACTACATTCTGATTTAAATTTTTTTTTAAATTTACTATTTATCTTGTCTTTTTTTTTTTTGTACATAGTGGTTTGTCTCCCTCATTAGACTGTGAGAACAGGGATGATCTTTTGCCTTTTTCTTTGTCTTTTGGATCCCCAGAGCTTATAACATGGTGCATGGTGCATAGCAAACACACAAGAGTTGCTTACTGACTCATTCACTTATAGCTTAAGCAACAATCGCACTGGCTCCCTCCTCTAATTGCTTCTCCTCGTGTGTGTGTGTGTGTGTGTGTGTGTGTGTGTGTGTGTGTGTGTGTGTGTTGCTCATTACCTCAAAGCATGTTCTCCCACACCCTAAAATCTTGGCTTTCCTTATTTTCCCCACTTTTCATCAGAGGCAGTGTCCAGTCTCCCATGATTTCCTGCTACTTTGGCTGGAGCTATGTGGAAAACAACATAGATTGAAGTTAGTAAAATTGGAGTGCCTCCCTCTTCACTGTCTCCTGGCTTCTCTGAATCTGAGCCTACTGGCAGGAGGAGGTCCTTTTAAAGGTCAAAAGTCCCTAGATATTTGGGAAACTGGGCAAATCTTTGTATGATTTCCAACAGATACTCCCATTCTACTAAGTCTCCATGGCAACTTCACTGCAGGAAGGGGAATATAAATATACTCTTTATACTATATACTAAATATGACTCCTAGAAGTGATTGTTTTACATAATTTTGCTTAATAAAAGCTAGGCTATAACATTATAAACTGGCTTAATAGACAATGAAGTCCTATAAACCTGTCTTCATCTCTAATTGTATCTACAATTTGGAGAGGATGTGAAATAAATGTATATTTTTATAGGAATATATTCCTCTTGGGCAAGGTTTACTAATACCATTAAAAAGCATTGAATAATTCTTACATCATCAAGGAATGGAGTTGAAGAGGCTTAAAGGGAACCCCCTGTTTCCCCCCGTCTTGAGACCGAGAAGAAATGCTATGCTTATTTTATATAAACAATTGTGAATGTTATTAAGATGATTGAGTGTTAGGTCCTCCTGAAAAAGGACAGGAAGGGCTAGACATGGTCTTAACAGCAGAAGTATTCATTAGAATGAAAGAAAATCTTATTAACTTGATAATGAGGAGAGATGAGGAATTATTGTCTCAGGAGACCTCTGAGAATATATTAAATGCAGGTGCAGAACTGGTTTAAAGACATGGAGGGGGAATAGATGACATTTTGAAGTAAATTTTGGCCATATAATTCCACAAAAATCACATCTCACATTAAGTACTTAGATTCATCCCTTCTTACACATTATATTGCTAAAACACTGGATGAGGTTTTTAATATTTCATCTTTGCACTACTGCAGTAGTCTAAGTAGCTCCTCAATCTGTCAGCTAAAAAGCATTTCTTAAGCCCCTACCTTGTGTAAGGCACTATTTCAAGTCCTAGGCATAGAAAGAAGAGGGAAAGACTGTCCCGGCCCTTCAGGGAGACAAGAAGAAAACTAACATGGCCAAGCAAACTCTACAGAGGATAGCTAGGAACTAACCAACTAACAAAGGAGAGGCCCTGTAATTAAGAAGTATCAGGAAAGTTTCCTCTAAGAGAAGGTAGGATTTTAACTATAACTTGAAGGAAGACAAGGAAATGTATTCCTTCAAACAATCCTATATTCTTCAATGCTATATATTCAGTGGTCCAGAACCTCAATCATCAGTATTGCATGAATTGGATTGAACCTTGGGGATTTCTTTAAAAATTATATCTCTGGTTCATTTTGCAACACCACTTCCCCAACTGTCTTAATTTAGAATTTAGTTTGTATATAGGTTCCTACTGATGTGGATGAAATATATTCAGTTCCTATGTATATAAGGTAAAAAAACATAATGGCTATTTAGCAGTCTTCTTTTATCCTAGGAAAAAAATGCAAAGCAATTTGAAAGATTCATAAAGACGGTATGATTTTCTTTCTCTTTCCAATGAGTCTCACCTTTGCCTCATGACCCTATGCAGACCAATACCCTGAAAGAATTGTTTCCTAGGGTTTGATCTTTCTATAAAGGGAAGCTTTCACTTGTGGCTCCCAGTAGCTGCTAGCATGCGGCAGTGGCCACACCCCGGGGGCAAAGACTTTGACAGGCCGGCTAAACCTTGTGAGGGTAGCCATCGAGTCATAGACCCCTGGTGAACCAGGACTTTGCTCACCCAGCATGTGAAGACTGCTTCCGCCAAACAGACGGAAGAAACCAACAAGAAGGGTCCACGGCTGAGAAGACGACGCAGCAAAGCACTGTGGAGTTCTTAGGGCGTGTTGGAGCACAAAAGACAACAAATCCAATGAAGCTGAAGAAGACTCCAGGTGTAATGACTTTTAGTGCCACTGGACCCAGGCTTCCAACGCCGAGAGAGTGACTGTCTCTGTGCATCGACTTTTCTACTTAAATCTCCTTCATACACAAGTGTCTTTGTGCACACTCATTTATCCATAGATGAAAACCCACAAAGACAATCGTCATTCTTGGTTACTGAGAGACTACTACCAAACTAAAGGGAAGCTAAAGGTGGGATTCATATAACAGACTGGTAAGGAAACACGGGTGGTATATTGAACATCAAATTCTGGTTGCTTGCTTTCACTGCTGTTACATCTGCCCTAAGGATCTGGATTTCTCCAGAAGGGAAAGAAACAGAATGGCTGGACAAGAAAGCCTTCTCATGGACCTACATCATTGGAAAATTCCCACTAGCAAAGGAGGGTATAGTCAAAGGAGTTAATTCCTCTTTACCTAATTAATACCTTGCAACAACTCCAATTCTAAGATCTCTAGACTTTTTTCTCTAAGATCTTTTTGTTGGCAAAGTTTTCTTCCACTCCTTTCTAGAAGATTATTTTGGAGAAATCTCCAGAAAACCAGAGCTGAGCAAATCCCCTCATGCTCTCCTTTATTGTTTACATGGCATGAGTCTCTCAAGGGGCGTCTTCAAGGTTAGAAAGCAGGTGTACCTGAAATTCAGTTACCAAAGTGATTTTCTTGAATCATAGCTCTGATTATGACAGTCCACTACTTACAAAAATTCCCACTGGTTTTCTATTACCTCTAATATAAAATAACAACTCTTCTTTTGTTTAAAGCATCAATCTTCATTTCAAAACTGAATATGTAGTATTCAACTTTATGCTTCCTATATTTTCATCAAACTGGTCATCTTTCTTTTTCCTCATTTCTTGTCTCCATGCCTTTACAAAAATCATCTCCCATGCCTAGAATATACCCTCCTCCCTACCTCTACCTTTTAAAATTGCTAGTTTCCTTTAGCATAAAACTCTAGTATAATGGAGGGAGGAGAGATGTGAAGGTTAGGCACTTCCACAGTGTTCTTTTTCAGTTGCTAGTCTTTTCCCAGCAGAGGATTATGTAATATTTGAATTTAATGTCCTATATATTTTGTACATACTATGTAACAAACATATCTTTGCTCACTATCCCAGAGACCAGAGTGCTTTTCCAAGCTACATCATTCCAGAGAGGAATCCTGAGAAGTTGGAGTATCTCTCTATTTTCTAATTGTATCTATTCAAGGCCCTATGATTGTGCTCTCCACATCATTAGGGATCAGTTATTAATAATTCCAGGGATATTAACTTCAATGATATGGCAGAAATAAATGTACAAGCATCCCCTCCCCTTATACCTTAGGTTTATTCATATACTCTTCCCTATACAACCTTGGGCTGTGGGGGAATATATTCAGACAGTTTAGTTCCTATTTATTTTTGGTTGCACCAAATATATGTCTTGATATGACTTGATGTTAATTGAATCCTACTTTTAGGTCCTCAGGACATCTATGCTGGGCTTGCTCAACATCTAGGATCACTTGACCACTAAGCGGCTAAGAAAAAAGTCTACCTCATATCTCCCTGACTCCAAGTCTAGCTTTCTATCCCCACAGCAGACTTGTCAAATTCATGGTCTGGCTGCAAGTGAGCTTCCCAAAACACAGCCCAAAATGCAATTTAGAAATTTTTAGCAAAATACATTTTTTAAATTGAGTAATGCTAATTGGTGAATTTCTAAGCCAATATGAAGTCTGAAAGGATCCATTTCTATTTGAGTTTGACACCTCTGTACTACAAGATCTTCTACCTCCCCAGATAGACTGTAACTTCCTTGAGGACATGGAGTGTTTTATTTTTGTCATTGTATCTAAAGGTCCTAGGTCATAGCAATCATCTAATCAGTCCATGTTTATCAATTGATTGAAGTGACTCCACTAATGGAATGACAGATGAAGTAAATATTGCCTGCCTAGGTTTGGTGGTTTAGAAACCTTCCTGAATTTATGGCATTATTTTACCTTGCTGAGATTAAATTTCATACTTTAAAACTGGAGAGATGTTGGAGAAAGGTCAACTGGTCTTTATTGTATCTTTTTTTTTTTAAATATATTTTATTTGATCATTTCCAAGCATTATTCGTTAAAGACATAGATCATTTTCTTTTCCTCCCCCCCCCACCCCCCATAGCCGACGCGTAAGTCCACTGGGCATTAGATGTTTTCTTGATTTGAACCCATTGCTTTGTTGATAGTATTTGCATTAGAGTGTTCATTTAGAGTCTCTCCTCTGTCATGTCCCCTCAACCTCTGTATTCAGGCAGTTGCTTTTCCTCGGTGTTTCCACTCCCATAGTTTATCCTTTGCTTATGAATGGTGTTTTTTTCTCCTGGGTCCCTGCAAGTTGTTCAGGGACATTACACCACCACCAATGGAGAAGTCCATTACGTTCGATGATACCACAGTGTGTTTGTCTCTGTGTACAATGTTCTCCTGGTTCTGCTTCTCTCGCTCTGCATCACTTCCTGGAGGTTGTTCCAGTCTCCATGGAACTTCTCCACTTTATTATTCCTTTTAGTACAATAGTACTCCATCACCAACATATACCACAGTTTGTTCAGCCATTCCCCAATTGATGGGCATCCCCTCATTTTCCAGTTTTGGGCCACCACAAAGAGCGCAGCTATGAATATTTTTGTACAAGTCTTTGTGTCCATTATCTCTTTGGGGTACAGACCCAGCAGTGCTATGGCTGGGTCAAAGGGTAGATATTCTTTTAGCACCCTTTGGGCATAGTTCCAAATTGCCCTCCAGAATGGTTGGATCAGTTCACAGCTCCACCAGCAATGAATTAATGTCCCTATTTTGCCACATCCCCTCCAGCATTCATTACTTTCCTTTGCTGTTATGTTAGCCAATCTGCTAGGTGTGAGGTGATACCTCAGAGTTGTTTTGATTTGCATCTCTCTGATTATAAGAGATGTAGAACACTTCTTCATGTGCTTGTTAATAGTTTTGATTTCTTTATCTGAGAACTGCCTATCCATTTCCCTTGCCCATTTATCAATTGGAGAATGGCTTGATTTTTTGTACAATTGATTTAGTTCTTTATAAATATGAGTAATTAAACCTTTGTCCGAGGTTTCTATGAAGATTTTTTCCCAATTTGTTGTTTCCCTTCTGATTTTAGTTATATTGGTTTTGTTTGTACAAAAGCTTTTTAGTTTGATGTAGTCAAAATTATTTATTTTACATTTTGTGATTCTTTCTATATCTGCTTGGTTTTAAAGCCTTTCCCCTCCCAAAGGTCTGACATGTATACTATTCTGTGTTTACCCAACTTACTTATGGTTTCCTTCTTTATGTTTAAGTCACTCACCCATTTTGAATTTATCTTCGTGTAGGGTGTGAGGTGTTGATCTATTCCTAGTCTCTCCCACACTGTCTTCCAATTTTCCCAGCAGTTTTTATCGAATAGTGGATTTTTGTCCCAAAAGCTGGGATCTTTGGGTTTATCGTATACTGCCTTGCTGAGGTCGCTTTCCCCCAGTCTATTCCACTGATCTTCCTTTCTGTTTCTTAGCCAGTACCAAATTGTTTTGATGACTGCTGCTTTGTAATATAGTTTTAGGTCAGGGACTGCAAGGCCCCCATCATATGTGTTTTTTTTCATTATTTCCCTGGATATCCTTGATCTTTTGTTCTTCCAAATGAACTTTGTTATGGTTTTTTCTAAATCAGTGAAGAAGTATTTTGGTAGTTCAATGGGTATGGCACTAAATAGATAAATAAGTTTGGGTAGGATGGTCATTTTTATTATATTGGCTCGTCCTATCCATGAGCAGTTAATGTTTTTCCATTTGTTCAAGTCTAGTTTTAGTTGTGTGGCGAGTGTTTTGTAGTTGTGTTCATATAGTTCCTGTGTTTGTCTTGGGAGGTAGATTCCTAGGTATTTTATTTTGTCTAAGGTGATTTTGAATGGGATTTCTCTTTCTAGTTCTTGCTGCTGAGCTGTGTTGGAGATATATAGAAAAGCTGATGATTTATGTGGGTTTATTTTGTATCCTGCCACTTTGCTAAAGTTGTTGATTATTTCAATTAGCTTTTTGGTTGAATCTCTAGGATTCTTTAAGTAGACCATCATGTCATCCGCAAAGAGTGATAACTTGGTCTCCTCCTTGCCTATTTTGATGCCTTCAATTCCTTTATCTTCTCTAATTGCTACTACTAGTGTTTCTAGTACAATGTCAAATAGTAGAGGTGATAATGGGCATCCTTGTTTCACTCCTGATCTTATTGGGAATGCATCTAGTTTATCCCCATTGCAGATGATATTAGCTGTTGGTTTTAGATATATACTGTTTATTATTTTTAGGAATGACCCTTCTATTCCTATGCTTTCTAGTGTTTTTAATAGGAATGGGTGTTGTATTTTATCAAAGGCTTTTTCTGCATCTATTGAAATAATCATGTGATTCTTGCTAGTTTGCTTGTTGATGTGGTCAATTATGTGGATGGTTTTCCTAATGTTGAACCAGCCCTGCATCCCTGGTATGAATCCTACTTGATCATGGTGAATGATCCTTCTGATCACTTGCTGGAGTCTTTTTGCTAGTATCCTATTTAAGATTTTTGCATCTATATTCATTAGGGAGATTAGCCTATAGTTTTCTTTCTCTGTTTTTGACCTGCCTGGTTTTGGAATCAGTACCATGTTTGTGTCGTAAAAGGAGTTTGGTAGAACTCCCTCTTTGCTTATTATGTCAAATAGTTTGTATAGTATTGGGATTAACTGTTCTCTGAATGTTTGATAGAATTCACTGGTGAATCCATCAGGCCCTGGGGACTTTTTCTTAGGAAGTTCTTTGATGGCTTGTTGGATTTCAATTTCTGATATGGGATTATTTAGGAATTCTATTTCCTCTTCTGTTAGTCTAGGCAGTTTGTATTTTTGTATATATTCATCCATTTCTCCTAAATTGGTGTATTTATTGCCATATAATTGGGCAAAGTAATTTCTAATGATTGCCTTAATTTCCTCCTCATTGGAGGTGCTGTCCCCCTTTTCATCTTTAATGCTGTGAATTTGCTTTTCTTCCTTCCTTTTTTTAACTAGATTGACCAGTACCTTGTCTATTTTGTTTGTTTTTTCAAAGTACCAGCTTCTTGTCTCATTTATTAAATCAATAGTTCTGTCACTTTCGATTTTATTAATTTCTCCCTTAATTTTTAGGATTTCTAATTTGGTTTTCTGCTGGGGGTTTTTAATTTGATCGCTTTCCAGTTTTTTCATTTGCATTTCCAATTGATTGATCTCTGCTCTCCCTTGTTTGTTAATATAAGCATTCAGGGATATGAATTTACCTCTGATTACCGCTTTGGCTGCATCCCAAAAGGTTTGAAAGGATGTTTCGCCATTGTCATTTTCCTTGATGAAATTATTAATTGTTTCTATGATTTCTTCTTTAACTAAACGGTTTTGGAGTATCATATTGTTTAATTTCCAATTGGTTTTAGATTTGGTTTTCCATGTACCATTACTAATCATTATTTTTATTGCCTTGTGATCTGAGAAGGCTGCATTCATTATTTCTGCTTTTCTGCATTTTGTGCTATGTTTCTGTGACCTAATGTATGGTCAATTTTTGTGAATGTGCCATGTGGTGCTGAGAAGAAGGTGTATTCCTTTTTATCCCTATTTATTTTTCTCCATATGTCTATTAATTCTAATTTTTCTAAGATTTCATTCACTTCTTTTACCTCTTTCTTATTTATTTTTTGATTTGATTTATCTAAATTTGATAATGGTTGGTTTAAGTCTCCCACTAGTATGGTTTTATTGTCTATTTCTTCCTTAAATTCTCCTAGTTTCTCCATTAGAAATTTGGGTGCTATATTATTTGGTGCATACATATTGATTAATGATATTTCCTCATTGTCTATAGTCCCTTTTAACAAAATATAATTACCTTCCCTATCCCTTTTGATCAAGTCTATTTTTGCATTGGCTTTATCAGATATCATGATTACCACTCCTGCCTTCTTTCTATCAGTTGAAGCCCAGAAGGTCTTACTCCATCCTTTAATTCTGACCTTGTGGGTGTCAACCCGCCTCATGTGTGTTTCTTGAAGACAACATATGGTAGGGTTTTGGATTCTAATCCATTCTGCTATTCGTCTACGTTTTATGGGTGAGTTCATCCCATTCACGTTCAAAGTTATGATTGTCATTTGTGGACTCCCTGTCATTTTGATTGCCTTCCCTAATTCTAACCTTTTCTTCTTCGGCTCTACCTTTTAGTCCAGTGATTTACTTTGAAACAGTCCCCCTTGTCCCCTCCCTTGATGTTTCCCTTTTTAGTCCCTCCCTTTTTGTTCCCTCCCCCTCCCCCCTCTCTTTCCCTCCCTTTTTGTTCTCCCTCCCCCCCTCCCCCCCTTGGTTTTCCCTTCTCCTTACCCTTGTTGGGTAAGATAGAATTCAAGATCCCAATGGATCTGGATGTTTTTCCCTCTCAGAGCTGATTTCCCTGAGATTGAGGTTTAAGTAACCCCCCCCCCTCTTCCTCTCCTTCTTATAGGAGTTTTCTTCCCCTCCCCTTCCCCTGTGAATCTTTGTGTGAGAATGATTATTCTATTTGGTCTTTCTTTACCCCCTATTTATACATTACATTTTCCCCACATGTTAGTATACATAGGTTGATATAAATGTAGTCCTTATAGAAGAGAGTTTGAGTAAAAGAAGATAACATTTTTCCCCTTTCCTTAATATTTACCTTTTCAGGTATTCCTTGCTCTTTGATTTTCGGTATCAAACTTTCCACAGAGGTCTGGTCTTTTCTTTGCAAAAAGTTGGAAGTCTTCTATTTTGTTGAATGCCCATACTTTCCCTTGGAAGTATATTGTCAGTTTTGCTGGGTAGCTGATTCTTGGTTGGAGACCCAGCTCTCTTGCCTTTCTGAAGATCATGTTCCATGCCTTACGATCATTCAGAGTAGAACTTGCAAGGTCTTGGGTGACCCTGATTGGCATTCCTTTATATCTAAATTGTCTTTTTCTGGCTTCCTGTAGGATTTTTTCTTTTGTTTGATAGCTTTGGAATTTGGCAATTACATTCCTGGGAGTTGTCTTTTGGGGGTTTAGTGTAGAAGGTGTTCTGTGAGCTCTGTCAGTGGCTGTATTGCCCCCTTGTTCTAGAATCTCTGGGCAATTTTCTTTGATTATATCTTGTATCACCATGTCCAGTTTGGTGTTTATTTCTGGCTTTTCTGGGAGTCCAATTATTCTTAAATTATCCCTTCTCCCCCTATTTTCCAGATCTATCACCTTGTCGGTGAGATATTTTATGTTCTCTTCTAATTTCTTGGTATTTTGGCTTTGATTTATTGATTCTTGCTCTTTTACACGATCGTTGTCTTCCAGCTGCCTGATTCTGGCCTTTAAAGCCTGGTTTTCTTTTACAGTTTGGTCAAACTGGTTTTGTAGATGCGTGAATTTCTTTTGCATTATTTCCAACTTTTCCTCCCAGAAGGCTTCCATCTTTTTGGTCATTTCTGATTCAAATTCTTCATAGGTTTGTGGAGAGTTTCCATTTCCTTTGGAAGGTTTTGGAGCATTTTCTTTTATATTATCTTCTGTCTGCTCTGTATTTTGTATTTTGGCTCCATAGAATGTGTCCAAAGTCGCCCCTTTCTTCTTATTTTTCTTGGTATTTTGGGGCTTCTGTGGTTCTGTGGAGTTTGCCATTTCTGAATGTGGAGGATTAGTTTTTCTTGTCTCTGTCTGGTGTTCAGAGGCAGTCCTGGGCAGATGGTTCTATGAGCTTTCCCTGGGTTAAACTGAATATGCCTCACTGGAACTGGAATGGAAGGGTCGGACCACGAGGCCACACTCTCCCCCCGGCTCGCTTTCCGGAAGTTGCCTTCAGAATCGCTGGCCGTGAGGCTGTTTCGTCAGCCTGCGGGGGGATGGGCTGCAGCTAGCCCAAGCTCTGAGGGCAAGGACTTTCACTGAGACTTGGATAGCAGGATCCAGCCCGTGAGGCTGTCTTGCCCGCCCTGAGGGTTGCTGTTGTTTCGACCAGCTCTCTGCAGCGGAAGCCCCAGGCAGTAACTTTCACTGGGACTCGGTAGAAGGCCCTGAGGGTTCTGCTCTCTGAGCCCGGCCGGGCTTCGGCTTCCGGGAGCCTTGGACTCTGCGCTCCTACCCCTGAGGTCCGAGTGATCTCGGGTTCTGGCTTTTAAGGGGAGCCGTACCTTTTGATCCGGGTCCAGGTCCAGGAGGAGGGTTCCCAGGGTCTGTGCTGTTGATCGTTTTGAATTTCGGCGCCTTAGGAGCTTATCGTTTGAGATCGGTCGGGAAGGGTTTTCCGGAGATCTGAGCTTTAGCTTTCTCTAAGCCGCCATCTTAACCGGAAGTCTCTTTATTGTATCTTTAAGATCATAGAAAATTAAAATGCAACAACCTAGTCTGGCATCATAGTTTTATCCTGTATGGTTTATGCCAATTCTTCCTATAATCTGAAATTTTTAACTTCTGCAAAGTTAATGTACAGAATCACCAACCACTGGTTAGATTTATGGGGAAAAGGTCTTGGCAGAAACAATTAAAATATCAAGATCTTCTGGCAATGCAATTCTGCTTCAATTTAGTTACAAGGGAAACATCTTTGTTCTAACTAAAATAAAATTTAAAAAACATACTTGCAAAACCTCTTCAGATTGGGAGCATAGGGGGAATCCTAGCACGACTAATGAAATGTATTTTTGTCTGGCAACTAAAACTAGGTTCACACAATACCAGAAAATTCATATGTAAGGATACATTTAATTATCCAAATGTTTAGATTCTAAAACAAGAAAAATTTCCAGGTTTCCTGCTCTAACAGTAATTGAAGGAACAGAAGTCTTATTATAAGTTCATTAAATGATGACAAAAGATCAAACGAAGACCTAAAGGTAAAATTGCAATTCAAATAATAATAATTAAAAATTCATTTTGGAAAGAGATTTTGTATCTAGAAAACAAAATGATCCAAAATGGAGTTGCTTTTTGAGATGTAAAATTGCACTGAATAGTATCAAATACCTAAAACAAGAAGTCTTAAGAAACCACATTTGTGCTGTTTTTCATTTTATATTGTTCCCCTAAGTGTGATGACTGTTCAAGTTATTAACAACTATCAGGCATGTGGGTGGGGACATAGAACTAAATTTGAAAGTAGATATTCTAGCCCAAGCTCTTGAGCTAATTATATTGATGACATTGAGGATATTATATTTACCTTCTGTTTGTCAGTTTCCTGATCTATAGGCTAGGAATAATAACACATGTTTTGTAGATATTAAAAGAGTACTGTGAGCCTCAAGTTAGAGCAAGGGTGTGATGATCCATGACCATAGTCATAATCTTAATCATTGATTTCCTATCCATTATTTACATGTCATGTGAATTAAGGGAAATATAAAAGAATGTTCATTGAGGAGATTTTCAGGTTGGGAATCTGTGTGTTCTGAAATTGCTTTGGTAACTGTCAAGACTTGGATGAAATACTGAAACACTGGCCAATGAAGCTTTGGCAATACACTGAGTTTATTAACAGATTGATTAGCTTGATATAATTATGAATCCATGGTAGATCAGAAAAGGGGCAACATAAGGTTGTGGTCTGGCTCTACCTAGAAGTCTTATAATGTTCAACATGACATGGAGATCAATGAATGAAACAGAATTCCTTAATGTTCTGGTACCATAAAATCAGAACATAAAAGAATAAATCAGAAATTCCAATATTTAATCTTCTGGAGATGATTTGGTACAGATGATATTGACTACCAAATCAGGCAATTCACAAGTATATATGAAATGCATTGAAGATATGAATGCTTTTGTTATGTGTTAGTACTACTTTATAATGCAGTGGGACAGATCTTACTAGTTCTAGGAAAAGACTTTATATTTGGGTTGTATAATGAAATCCTAAATTCCAAGTTATATAATACTACATTAAAGCTCAATGAAGGGCAGTCATAAGAAATGAAATCAAATGCTAAACAGAAATCAGATGAAATGAATGGACATTGAGGAAATACTTAAATGGGAAGAGGGAAAGGCTTAAGAGGCAGAATTAAAAATCTATACTTAGATTCCATAGGGGTTTCCAGTAATGAAACAGGTGACAAATATAATGTCTATATTCTAGTGATTTTGAAAAGCAGTAGGAAACACTCCATAATGGATTCTGAAAAGTCATCTTTAAGTTTGGTGGCCTGTGAACTTAACTAATAAACTGAGGAAAATTAATTTAAATTCTTTATCATTTGATTATTAACATTAACTTAAAATATTCTAATTTCTATCAAAAGGCTATCTCATACAGTAGCTTTAAGAGAAGTCCTTCCCAGACAACTCTAGGAATGTCACTGCATTTCTGATCTTAAGCATCTGTTCATTTTACTAGTTGGGTTGTACTACAAACAACTGGGAACCTGAATTCTGTTTACTCTATAAACAGGACACAGCTTGAGTTAGATCCTGCTCCAGGTGGGGATGAGCTTCTGTCTTTGCTCTCCTAATTTAGTTTTGGGGCAATTTGGCTCATGAAGGACAGGCTTAACCAGAGTAAAGTGGTTTTCCTTGCTAAGATTGCTAGAGGCTGCTGAAATCTCATGGCTAAACCACTTTTCCATCTGATCTTTCTCCCTCAAATGATGTGGTAAGAAGGAGCTAAAAGCTCTTATTACAGGTCCTCATTAAAGGTCCACTAACTAGAGTTGCCTTTTTCTGTTTAGGGGTGGGACTAAAAATATGCTGTCAGGAAAACAGGGAGCCATTTAAGATGATCCAAGATCTTGCGTCTTGGTCTTTTGTTACTGAGAAACATCATGTACCACCAATTTACTGATTATTGCTAGCCTAGTAAATAAATTTATTTTTTATACTTGGAATTTTGTTTCTTGAAATTTTATTCATCATAAAAACAATTGTATAAAAACAAAATACAGGGATTTTTTTTATCAATGAAACCTTATTTTTGTTTTAACCATCCTTAATCAATCCACTCTCAAACAGTATCTGAAAGTCCAGAAAAAGGTTTCAGAACCTGCAAGGCAGTAGATGCTATGGTAATTGTCATAGTGAGGATAATGATGTGGAATGTAGAGTTATCTAGGAATATTTTTATCAACAGTCAATAAATACCACTGGTGTAGAAGCATCTTAAGAAAATTATTTGAAATCTGCAGAAAAACAATGGAAGTCATGTACAATAGACAATTTGTAGGTCTAATCTAACTAAAAGATAGATATTGATAGATTAGAATGAGTACACATAGATTGAAGATAAGGATATCTGTTGATATAAACATATAGATATCTCTATGAAGAAACATAGAAAACAAGTTATCTAAATATTCTTATTAAAAACAAATAAAAAAGAATGATACAAATAATTAAAATAGCAACAAATGAATAAAAATAAAAATAATTTTATAAGCCTATAATATAGATTATGAGAAGCAAAAAACATTCTCCTAAAGAAGGAATTGGATAATTTCTAGTTGAAAGGAATCCGGCACAGGAAAAGTGAAATTTTGATCAAATTCATGTGTACCTAAAGAAATGAATGAACAACCCTGCAGTTCACAGAAATTTTTAGGCAGATTAAGATAAGTTCCTTAAATACTGATTCATATACTTCATACTTGTTCATGAACTGTTAGTAAAACATTTTATTAGCTTCTTCTCTGAGGCAAACTTGATCTTAATTGTTTTAAGAAAAGGCAAAACATATTTATTACCAAGCAAATAAGTACTGGAGTAGAAAGAGTGCTAGGCTTAGGGTTAGGAAGATTTGTCTTTCTAAGCTCAAATCTGACCTCTGACACTAGTAGTGTGTTCCTAGTTGAGTCATTTAACTCTGATTGCCTCAGTGGCATAATCTATAAAATGAGTTGGAGAAGGAAGTGGGAAATATCTAGTATCTTTACCAAGAAAACCTCTAATAGTGTCAGAAAGAGTTGGAAACTACTGAAATGACTGAACAACGGGAAATTTATTACCAAAGGATCAGAACACATGGTCCTTTCATTTATAGATTGATTTTGTTTTCTTTATATAAAGAATTTATAATATTTACCAAGCTCAAAGGATATATAAATACTTAAAATAATATATATACATAACCAGGTACACATATGGTTATATACATATACATACATGCGTATGCAAATATTTGCACATGTATTTGCATATCTAAAATAGCATATCTATGTGTACATGTATATGCATATTCTTCAGACATATACTCATATATACATATACATATGTGTATATATACATATGTATGTGCCCACCCGGATAAATAAGACAAATATAGACAGAATGAGGACAAAAAAAGGGTGCCAAGAGATACCGAATATGTCAAAATAACTCATCATAAATTTGGTGATTACTGAACAAGACACCTGAGAACATCAAAACATGCCAGTACCTTTCACAATTATTTCCAAGCCTGACACTCAATTCCACACTCATAGTTTAATCAGGAACTGAAGATATATGAAATAGTGAAAAGCAAAATGAAAATGTTACAGTATGTAATGTTTTCTTGGAAAAACATTCTATTTAAAACACTCACCAACATAATAGCACTAAGACTAGTTGTTATGCTATGTAACTCCTTCCAAGGAGGCTTTTTAAGTTAACTATGCATCTACTCACCCTTAAATCCATTGCCATGACTGTTTTTTTCTTAATAAACCTTTACCTTCTGTCTTGGAACCAATATTACTTCCAAAGCAGAAGAGTGGTAAGGGCTAGGCAATGGGGATTAAGTGATTTGCCCAGGGTCACACAGCTGGGAAGTGTCTGAGG
The DNA here is from genome assembly GCF_027887165.1 of Monodelphis domestica. NCBI lineage: Eukaryota > Metazoa > Chordata > Mammalia > Didelphimorphia > Didelphidae > Monodelphis > Monodelphis domestica. Next base: position 308,039,956 of record NC_077232.1, on the reverse strand, counting down.
TCAGATTTGAACCTCGGACCTCCTGTCTCTAGGCCTGGCTCTCAATCCACTGAGCTACCCAGCTGCCTCCCATTGCCATGACTTCTGAATAGAACTTAACTTGGCTTTCCAGTCTGAGCGACTATTACCCAAGCATCATATTAATTGAATAATGGGCATAGATGGCATCAAATTATATAGCTCCACATTGAATATCTTCTTCTCATGGACCTTCCTCAATGATGTCAAAGATGTCAAAAAATGATGTCATTTCAACTTTTTAAATGTATATCTCTTAATGTGTGCTAAGGAAAAATAAAAAACAAAAACTTGTCATTTTAAACTCTGAATCAGTGTTCAAATTGAACTAATGGTTGAATGCAATATTTGTATGTACTTGGTCTTCACATAAGAGATATCAAATATAAGACTGTAAAAGGAAAAATCTGTGGCTATACATGTCAGAAAAAGGGAACTCTGGAGCCATTTTCACCTAGTTAATACAAGTCTTATTGTATAATGTTGGCATTGTAAAATGAACAACAATAGATCTCAATGTGTCCTCAAAATAGTTACAGAGTGTTAATGATACCCAGGGCTTATCATCCCAAGGAAGCTTAGAAAAATTAACCCTTTTTTATCCAAAAGGAGCAAGAAGATTAATAAATGTTTTCAAATGATATGTTAAACAGATTAAAAATTTACAGAAATACCATGGAAATAAAGCAACTTCATTTTACCTCTAGTAGGTACTAGAGCAGGATTCAAACAAAGATCTGTACTGACTCAGATTTCAGCAGCATTGCCAATATCTCCATACAATCTAGCATGCACTCAGTATGAATTAGTCTGTGAGATAGAAGGTATTTTAGCAGACATATAACCTATTCCCTTGTCTGAAATCCTTTCATAAGATTCCCTTAAAATGATAATTCAGCACTCATATGAGGACCTATAATGTGAAAATATTTACATCATAGGTTGATAATACTTTTCTAAGATTACAGTGATAGACATAGATAGACTGTGGGAGGAGATTATCATTGCTAGTTCTCTAGTTCAAGTAAAATGTATTCATTTAATTCATAAGGTTATTTTCAGGTCTTTATTTGTAGTAGATATTTGCTATCTGTAATTTTATACAAGATACTTGCTATCTGATGCATAATTTTGTCCATCAATTCGCATTTTCCTAGGCATTCAGTAAGTGCTACATTTTTACTAACAGCAACAATGTTGTACAATTTACATTTTTCCCTTGAATAATTTGCATGTATCTTCACAGTATCCTTAGGATAGCCCTTCTGTAAGTCCTAAATGGTAGATGCTTGATCATGGATTGCCATCACACACCCTCCATCTGTATAAACAAATCTTTGCAACTCAACTATTTATTCAACAATTCTGTATTGACATATTGTTACTTGAGTTCATGGAGATGTCACCTATGGAGAGCTTTCTTTTTCTACACTTGGAACCCTTTTTATAGGCTTCATCTAGTGATAAATGGCTACTAGTTACATTTGAGAAATATGAGTGTAGTTTTGGTTGTTAACTTCTTTTGGATGAGGAAGGGTTAATGTAATGTTGTTCATTAATATTTCATGAAGTGAGATCTGTTCACTCCAAAATTGTTTCAACAAATGAATTCTCTTCTGTTGGATGCAGAAGCATTCCTCTTGGATACTTTCTAGTTCCATTATTGCCCATTTTGCCATTTGAAAAGTCTAGTTAGACAAATATAACAAAGGTTATAATTTCTCTTCATGACCAGGCTCCAGACACTTTATTACAAATGACTACCCTCTACTACAGTGTACTCTACACTTTAGTCAAACTGATTTTTATGTTAATTCTTCATATGTAATATATCATTTTCTATCACCATGCCTTAGCACAGACTGTCAATCTCTCATGCCTTGAATGTTTTTCTTCCTCTTCTTGCATCTAAGAATCGCTTTCTTCTGGCAAATTCTAATCTAGTGCCTTTTACTGCATGAATCTTTATCTTCTTTCTTTTTGAAATTATTTGCTTTTATTTATTTGATATAATGTTATAAATGTATATATATATTTTCTCCTGATTGAACATGAGCCCATTCTCTATTCTTCCCAGTTTTGTTTCTCCCTTTTTTCCCCCTTTTTTTGTTTAACCAATATCTATCTTCAAGACACCAGACGCAGCTAGTGATATAGTAGGACCTGGAGTTAGGAAGTACTGAATTAAAATCTTGCCTCAGACATTTACTAGAAGTGTCACTGGTTAAGGTATATTTTTTAATTCAATTTTTAAATTTCCCCCCATGGTTATGTGATTCTTTTTGTCTCCTTCCCCTCTTCCTTATATATAATCACTCAAAATCAATTTCCATATAATTCTTTTTTGTAATAGAGTAATCTTTTAAAATCTTAACCCCAAATCATATACCCCTATAAACAAGTGATAAATCATAGGCTTTTCTTCTGGATTTCTGTTCCCACAGTTCTTTCCTTGGTTATGGTTAGCATTTTTTCTCATAAGTCCCTCAGCATTGTTCTGGATCATTGCATTGCTTTTACTAGCAAAGTCTATTACATTTGATCATCCCACAATGTTTTAGTTACTGTGTATAATGTTCTCCTGTTTCTGTTTATTTCATTCCACATCAGGTCATGCAGGTCATGCAGTTCCAATTCCTACAAAAGTCAGTCAATTCAGTATTTCTTCAAGCACAATAGTATTTGAACACCAATATATACCATAATATGGTCAGCCATTCCCCAATCGAGGGACACCTCCTCATTTTCCAAATTTTTGCCACCACAAAAAGCATAACTATGACTTTTTTTGGACAGACAGGTCCTTTCCGATATTTTTATCTCTTTGGGATAAAAACCCAGTAATGATATCTGTGGATCAAAGGATATTCATTCTTTTAAAGCCCTTTGGGCATAATTCCAAATTAAGATATGCTTTTATCCTATGTTTGTTTCTATCTCTTCAATTATAAAATGAAAATAAGAGCAGCTTATTATCTCCCATGGTTACTTCAAGGACCAAATGAGATGATATTTATAAAACAAACACTTAGCATAGTGCCTAGAACATAATAAACACTATATCCCCTTCCTATTATTTTTTTTTTGGTAGAACTAGTACCCAATCCAGTGCTAGCTATATAATAGTTGCCTGTGGATCTATTTGGCATAAAAAAAAAACATGTTTACAGATAAGTAAACACAAGTAGTACAAAATTGTTTATAATTATTTCAAAAGAGAATAAATATTAACACCTGTCTTTGTGTAGCCAAGGGCACCAAAGCTATGCTTTGAAGGAAATTGCAGATGCTAATTGTGAGTACTGTATTCCTTCCAATATTCACATCAGAATCTATGCCTTTCTTCTTTTTCCTGTTTGACTTTGTCCTTCCACAAAATTTCTACTCAGCTTCCATCGATCATGATGCAAATCTTACATTTAATCTCTTTATGTTTTATGGATGCCAATAAAACATGTGGCCTGCATATTATTTGTTCTTCTCTATGCCATACAATGGATGTAATATAGAAGAATAATGAAAAGTGGGATCTCTCAACATGTAGGGAGGGAAGAAAATAGTAGGTCAAGGTGACTTATCAACAAACATTTATTAAGAGCCAACCATGTGCCAGGAGCTGAACTAAAGAACAGGGATACAAAGAAAGTATTAAAAAAAGAGAGCAAAGATAGGTCAGAGTTCCAGACATAGGGGAAACGCCAGTGAAAACACCCCCAGTGAGGAGACAGGATGTTATGTATGTAAGAAACAGGAAGGCTACCATTGTCTTTAGAGCATAGAGCACTTGGAGGGGATTTAAGATTTAGATGATTAAACAGGTAGGAGGGACTAGGATATGAAGGGCTCAGAATGCCAATTATATTTAATCCTAGAAGTAATAGGGCACTACTGGAGTTTACAAAATGTGAGGGTAAGAATGTGTAGACCTGCACTTTAGGAAGGTCACTTTAGCATTTCAGAAGAAGATCCATTGGAGTAGAGGAGAAGCTTGAGGCAGAGAAACTCACAGAAGGACATTACATTGTGTGACATTAGGGTGTTGTCAGTGTCAGAGAAGAGGAGGGGATATATCTGAAAAATGTTACAAAGGAAAAAAATACATTATTTGGTAATAGACTGACTATGAGGGGAGAGGTAGTGAGGAACCGAAGATGACATTTAGGTTAACAGTGCTTACTCTCAAAGAACTTACATTCTAATTGTCATTCAGTTATTTTAAAGTTGTGTCTGACTTTTCATGACCCCATTTTTTTTTTTTTGGTTTTCTTGGCAAAGATGCCAGAGTGGTTTGTCATTTCCTTCTCCAGACCATTTTTAAAAATGGGAAAACAGAGGCAATCAGGGTTAAATGGCTTACAGCTAGTTTCTCAAGTTGGATTTGAACCCAGGCTTTCTTGATTTTAGACCTGGAGCTTTATTCACTATGCCACCTAGCGGTATCTTCTTTCTAATAAAGGAAGGTAATATACAAAACAAGAACTAGAAAAATACAGAAAGCCGGGGAGGGATAAAAGTGCCTGTTGAAGTTGGTGTGGGTGGTAGTATAGCAAGTTCACAGTTAAGCCTGGATAGGAATGAAATATCACTTGCCTAGGGATTCTCTGTAAATGGGGGTTCTGGGGGAGCCATCTCATCAGAAGAGAGGCCATAGGGGCAGAGAGATTTTTCTGTATGAGAATTCAGGGCTGGAGTGAGCATCTAAAATGAAAAAGTTTCTGAGGCATGACAGAGAAATCCAAAATATAGCCTGAAGATGATTGAGACACATGCCAAGGATATCATGTTCTGAAGTAAGGAGGACATTATTTATCCTCAAATCTTTCTATATCTTTTTCCTATGTTATTTGAATTTATCTCTATTCTCCCTTCTTACCCTACCTCCATTCATCCTAACCTAGGTTTATACAAAGTGATGCTGAGAACAAGTAAAAATCATTGATGCTAACCACCTATGGGTCAGAACTCCATTAATAATGGAGCCACTGTGCTCTCCCTGTGTGGTCTGCCATCTGTAGGTATCACAGCTGTGAAAATAGGCCACTTTCCCCGAGGTTAGATAGCTATCTGGAAACCTGGAATAATGGCACACTTAGAGCCTACTAGCATGTAAAGAGAACAGAAAATGTACACTAGGTGTGTTACTTCTTAATCCTACTAGGAACACCTCACTTTCCCAAATTCCCTCTTTGACACACACATAGCACATTGTTCTTTTCCCCCCTCGAAGGGATTTATTCTTTCAGAATTGTTCAAATGTGAATGCTATCTTTCATGTTTTCAGATTCAAGTATGCCCTTCCTGGGTCTTACTTTAATTTATAAAATCAGAAAATGACAAAAAAGGGTAATCCCCACCTATGTAAGTGCCCTCCATGAAGGGATCCATTACTAAGGCATTTCTATTTAGAGGGATCATTATTGAAATAGGTGGACAGAATAAGGGGTCAAAACTATAAATATATAACAAAATAAGTTTTATTTAAAATAAGGGAAGAAGGTAAAAGGAATAAGGGAATATCTAATTTTACACCTAAATCAGAGACTAAACCCCTAACAACTTTCTATAACTATTCTAGACTAACTCCTAAATTACTATTAAAGATTAGGGAAGAAAACCAACTGCTCTCAGAAGCTGTCTGTGTGATCACTTATTCAGTTCCTGAGAGTTCTGGAATGTTGACCTGTAGCTTGCTCCTGTTAAAATCCCTTACAACAGTTCCCTACTTTGCACAAAGCCTAAATTGTGTTGAAAACACTATTTTGGTATTTGTGCACTAACAAACATATTTCCCTTAATCTAAAATTTCTACCCAAAATAATAAACAACCTACACTCATCTATCTTATCCTACCTAATACTATCCTCTTCTATTGATTTAATCAAGGAAAGGGAAGAGGGAAAGTATACAATGAATAATTACAAAGTTCAAAATACATATCAAACATATGCAAAAGCAAAATAAAGAAATAAAATCAGTCAAAATACAAACACAAATTTCATGCAAACATTAAAATCATTAAATACTACTCTTATCAAGTATTACAGAAAATTCCATTATTATTGCAATGAATAAACAGACAAAATTTTGAAAAAAATACAACAAATACATTGCATAAGTTTTTACACAAAAAATTAAACCAAGCCATTAAACTGATGCAAAATATATTTGAATAGATGAAAATTAAACATAACTTTATTCTTTGTTAAGAATTTAGTAAATATGATCTTTGTACATAAGTTTTACATATATGTGCACATATACACACAATACACACATACATACAATATGCACATGCACGACACACACAAACACATATACTTCATATTTACACACATGATATATACTATAATACATGCTATTTATATATATTTATATTTGTGTTTATATTTTGCATGATATGTGATCTGTTATATGTCATATGTGCTTTGTAATGTATGTTGTTATATATGTCACAATATATTGTGTAGTGTCATTCAGCATCTTACCTTATCTTATCAACCTTAAAACTCTAATCTATCTATGGCCCTATCTTAATAAAATCTCCTAAAAGTAATGTTATCTACCTATACTATTACTATCCTAAACTAAGTACCTAACTATTTTTGTTAGTAACTAACTACTTTATAAGTAACTATAACATTGTTAGTATCTAGCTATACATTGTTTCACACTCATTCACCTAGTGATTCAATGTAACCTAACCATGTTTATGGTTTGTGTATATTTTTGTTATGTTGTTATTATTCATGCTATGTTATGTTGTGTTATGTTAGTGTTATGCCAGTGTTACTGTTGTGTTACTGTTGCATGCAATATACTTACCAAAACTTCAGATTTTTCTTCTCATCTTGTTCAAAGAATTCTTCCTTTCCAAATCCATGGTAATAATATGTATTAACGAATGCTTGTGAATATATGTGTTATTTTGTGTTAATTAAAAAAATATGTGAATATTGTGTTAGATTACCCAAATTCCTTAAAACCATTAGTCCATTTATCACTTGATTCTCTTCATTGAAAATCCCCTGAAAAGTCTTTATCTTCTTAATATTTTTAAGTCTTTCAGTCTTTTTACAAAGTCCATCAATTTTCTGAATCCTCCTCTTCATCTGAAATGTCCTCTTTCATCTGAATGTTCTCTTCCACTGGAATGGTCCTCTCCTTACTGAACTTTTTGACTGCAGACTCTATTTGACTGGTGAATCAGCTTTCCACTAACTCTTCTTCATTTTCTTCTTCAAAAAGTTCTACATTTTCATTGTCAATTCCATGAGCGAATTTAATATGTGAGCAATGATACCACAAATCTCTTCCTAATACTTTCACTGAAGATGATTAAGCTAACACAATTGCATAAGGACCTACCCGACTCTCTTGTGTTGCTGATGTTTTTGCAAAATTTTTCACATAAAGCATATCACCTGGTTGAAAATTATGAAGAGAATAATCCAATGGACCATATTGGATCAATACTCCCATATCATGCAGTTCTTTAAGCCATTGTTGTAAAGCACTTAAATATGAAACAAGTTGACAATCTTCTCCTAGGAGAGATGCCTAAACAGTCTTACAAGGTTTTGCCTGCAATGGAGCATGTCTGAAGAACATTTCATAAGATGGCATATGTAGGTCTGCTCTTGGTCTTATATGTAGGTAAAACAAAGCTAAGGGAAGAATATCTGGCCACTTTAGATGAATTTCAGCACACAATTTCCCCACCATAGCTTTGAATTCCCTATTCACATGCTCCACTTGACCTGAACTTTGTGGATGATAAGGAAAATGATATTTAGGTGTTATTCTGAGATTCTCATAGACTCTTTTCAGAATATCTTGTGTAAAATTACATCCTTTATCAGAATCTATGGTAATTGGTACACCAAACCTAGAAACAATTTCCTTAAGCAATATTTTCCCAAAAAGATAGCTGTATTAGTATTAGATAGAAAAGCTTCAGGACATTTTGTTAATCTACCTACAATTACAAGACAAAACTTCCAGCTTTTGGCATGCTCATGCAATCAATTTGCAAACTCTCAAATGGATAATATGCCAAAGTTCTAAAGTTCTACCACCTAAACCTTTCTTTCTGAATGCCCCTTGATTGAATTTTTGGCAAACCAAACAACTTGTACAGATCTTATTTGCAACAGTACTTATTCCCAGTGCTATCCATTGCCTTTTTACAGAGTCTACTATAGCTTGAGTACCAAAATGACCTTTTGTGTGAATGGCTTGACACAAATAGGTATATAAATCTTTTGATAACAGCAGTTTTCCAGTATCTGCATCCCATATTCCATGTTCTTTCCTTGCTCCTAATTTCTCCTTCCACTTCTGAATTTCTGAGTCTACATAAGCTCTTTCTAAGTCATCAGACTCAATAATTGACAAGATCATTACATACACTGGAGCATTCCTGGCTACATGATTTCCTTTAGAGACTGAATCTCTGCCACAAGTATGACTTCTACAGTGGATCACTGATAGCTGTTTAGGTTTTTGGATAGCATACAACAAATTAGTTATTATTTCTGCATGTGCAATTGACTTTCCCAATACAGAAATAAATCCTCATTGTTTCCAGATTTTTCCTGTTGCATGAAATAAAGAAAATGCATAATGAGAGTTTGTAAAAATATTAGCACTTTTACCATCAGCTAGAAAACAGGCTTGCTTCAATGCCTCCAATTTTGCTCCTTGAGCACTAAGGTTACTAGGTAATGAGCCATATCACAGTGTCTCAAATTCTGTGACCACTGCAGCACATGTACATCAAATTCCATCACACAAATATGAAGAAGCATTCATGAATAATACTAAGTCTGTGTCTTTCAAATCCATCCTAGGCATATCCACTAGATCTACTACTATACACTCATGTAATGGTTCACCATTCTTTGGCAAATCAGGAAGAAGCATAGCTGGATTTAATACACTACACCTCCTCAACTGGATGTTCTCACTACTTAGAGGAATAATTTCATACTTAGAAATTTGTTGATCTGAATAAGCTTGAGTATGAAATTTCTTCATTAGTGCTTCTATTTGATGTGAACAGTATAGTCAATGGACATCCCAAAACTAAATCAGATGACTTCTGGATTAACACTGGAGCAGCTGCTACACCCCTTAGACAAGGAACTGCATCTATAGCTATTGGATCAAACTGACAACTATAATATCCAATTGGATGATGACTTTGTCCTAAAGTCTGAGAAGCAATACCTTTTGTCTCATTAACAAATAGTTAGAATGGTTTTGTATAGCCTGGGATGCCTAAAGCTGAATCAGATAAAATGGCTTCTTTAAGCTTACTTAAGACTTGCAGTTGTTCAGGCTTTTGCTTCAGAGGTTATGGTTTTGTATTCCTGCTTAACTCTGTTAGACTTGTTGTCAGTTCACTATATCCAGGTATCCATGGTCTACAGAATCCAGTTCCAAGAAAAATTCTGAGTTGCTTTTTTGGTCTTAAGAGCACTCAATTTCTGGATATCTGCTATTTTTTTCTGTGTTATGCTTATTTAACTCTCTGATAACACAAAACCTAGATATTGCACTCTTGGCAAAACCCATTATAATTTTGCCTTGGAGATTTTATGCCCATGCTTATATAAGTCTAACAAAAGAATCTTGCTATCCCTTACATACACCTTAGCATTTGGCAATGGAAGAAGAATATCATCCAAAAATGCACCAGTTTACATTCTTTAAATACTATCGTTTTCAGAATTCTATTTAGAATGTGTGAAAATTGGCTAGATGAGTTGATAAATCCTTGAGGCAAACAAATCCAGGTCCACTAGTCCCCCCCCCCCCCCAGATAAAAAAAAAAGATCTTTTGAGAATCTTTATGAATTCGAATTGAAAAAAAAAAAGCTGAGTGTAAATCTACCACAGTGAAATGTCTTGCCTGACTTGGAATAGAAGACATTATAGCAGCTGGACTTGGTAGAAAAGGATGAGTTTTAATTATATAATCATTGACTGCTCTTAAGTCCTATATAAAACGATATACAGTTTTGCCATTCTGATCTAACTTTGGCTTTTTGATTGGAAGAATATGAGTATTAAAATAAAAAAAATTAAAAAAATATGAGTATAAAAATTAAAATTAAAATAAAAAAAGGAAGTTATTATGATCCCTTGTTGTATTGGGGATCCAATGATTGGCCTTATATCCTCAATTGCTTCTTTAGCCAAGGGATATTGAGGTACTCAAGGAATTGATTTTTCCTTAGTCCTCTGACTGGAGTAGCTGATTTCAATAGACCTATATCCATGGAAGACTTTAACTAAAGGTCTTTAGGGATATTTTCAGGTATTGGATAGATGAATTTAAGTCACCCTCTGTACTGACTGAATTTAAGAACAGCAATGGAAAAAGTTTTCAGAGATTCTTCTGGTATTTGTAATGAGATATTACCAATTTCAGTACATTGGATAGTTGCCCTTAGTTTACATAATAAATCTCTCCCTAAAAGTTTCATTGGACATTCTGGCATACACAGAAATGCAAGCTCCACAGATAATGGACCTAAAGTAATCATTTTTCGTTGTAATTTTGCTACTCTCTGTGGTTTACCAGTAGCACCTATTACTTTCATTGTACCAACAGCTCCACAATTCTTAGGAAAACTTTGAAAAACATTATTATATTGCCTATTGTATCCATCATTCTGATTAATTTGCTTAGAAAATTGTCCCCTGAATCTACATTCCCTCACAAAATGTCCTACTTGATTATATAAGAAACATCTTGGAGGTCCAGATCTCCTTTTTTTTTTTTGGCCTATACTGGTTGTTTGGTTGCACAGATCTAAGAGCTGCTACTGTTATTATTTCATTTATTTCACTATCTTTTGCTTTACTTTCAGCATCACTTAATGTTTCCCTCAAATCCTCAATTACTGTATCACTATCTTCATATTTATCATCATTATCTATGCATAAATAAGTTGCTTTTCTCTTTAACTCTTCCAAACCCATCTCTTCCCAGTCTGGGCAATTGTTCTTAAAAAAAACTTTATTTTTGGACAGGCATTTTAACAAAAAAATCTCTTGATGTGGGCAATTGTGTCATCTGCCAACACATCAAGTCCTAATATTAATTCAGCAGCATCTGTTATTCTTTCCAGAAAACTGGTTGGTGATTCATTCTGTTTCTGCTTTATATTTTCAAATTTGGACCAAGAATTTGGATGTTTGGAATGCTTTTTCATTACTTCAGTGATTGACCTCCTGACCTGTTTCACCTTTCTATAATCAAAGCCTGAATTCATATCTATTCCCTCAAAATTTTGTAGCCATTGAATCAAAGATGGATAATTAATTTCTGGTCTCTTTTATGATTTGGTTCCTCTCTCTCTTGATAAATAATTCCTTCATCAGTAAGAAAAAATCAGCATAGTCTGGGTAAAAGATCTCAATTGCCTTCTTAAATACATTAACTACTTTATTAGGTTCATTGAAAAAGCAATGGGTTCTATGTCTGATAGTTTCTAAATCCTCAGGAGTAAATAACTTATAGGTCTTAACTTTATATACTTTATCCTGGACAACAACTGGTATATCTCTTAGAGGGAACAAAGACACCTGAGTCTTATTAAATTCAGCATTCTCCTATGCCCAAATGGCTACAAAAGAATATCTACCCTTTGATCCAGCCATAGCACTGCTGGGTCTGTACCCCAAAGAGATAATGGACAAAAAGACTTGTACAAAAATATTCATAGCTGCGCTCTTTGTGGTGGCCAAAAACTGGAAAACAAGGGGATGCCCATCAATTGGGGAATGGCTGAGCAAATTGTGGTATATGTTGGTGATGGAATACTATTGTGCTAAAAGGAATAATAAAGTGGAGGAATTCCATGGAGACTGGAACAACCTCCAGGAAGTGATGCAGAGAGGAGCAGAAACAGGAGAACATTGTACACAGAGACTAATACACTGTGGTATAATCGAACATAATGGACTTCTCCATTAGTGGCAGTGTAATGTCCCTGAACAATTTGCAGGGATCTAGGAGAAAAAACACTATTCATAAGCAAAGGATAAACTATGGGAGTAGAAACACCAAGGAAAAGCAACTGCCTGAATATAGCGGTTGAGGGGACATGACAGAGGAGAGACTCTAAATGAACATTCTAATGCAAATATTATCAACATAGCAATGGGTTCAAATCAAGAAAACATGTAATGCCCAGTGGATTTACGGGTCGGCTATGGGGGGTGAGGGGGAGGAAAAGAAAATGATCTATGTCTTTAATGAATAATGCTTGGAAATGATCAAATAAAATATTTTTAAAAATTCAGCATTCTCCCTTTCCAATTTGGAAATTTTCTTAACATTTCCTTCATTAATTTCCTTATCAATAGCCTTATCCTCTAAATCATGCAAAGCACCATTATTTAGAATCATTCTTTCCTTCATACATTGTTCCAATGCTTCAATTTTATCCTTCATTACCATTAGCATTTGCTTCATTTCTTTTTTTTTTAAACCCTTACCTTACATCTTGGAATCAATATTGATTCCAAGGCAGAAGAGTGGTAAGAGCTAGGCAATGAGAGGTCAAGTATTTTGCCGAGGTGTTACAGATAAAAGAGTACTTGCCTTAAACTATGACCGCAAAAATATGGTTTCAGGACAGTGTCTTGAATTAAATAAAAAAAAGTGGTCACCATGGGAAAAATTCCCAAATATGAAATGCCCAAGTCAGCTGGGTTTTTATGGAGGTTTTAATTAATACAAATTAAGGAATTAATGAAAAGGAGAGAGAGAGAGTAAGAGGAAATAATGAGAAAAGGGCTAGGCCAGCCTAGGCTTAATCCTTAAGAGAGAGATCAGTCAGTCTTTTATCAACTCACCACAAGATACTTCCAAGCAAATCTCTAGTGTTCAGAGATACCCTCCAGTATAGCTCGGGAAGCTGAACTAAGTTCAGCCACTGAGAGAGAGAAACCAGCCCCTAATTCAGCTCCATAGCTGAATTTCCAGTTCAGCTCCTGAGCTCCACTTCAGCTTCCAAGGCTTAATTACCGTTCAGAGGCCTTCTGGCCTCCTTTTAAAGAGAATTTTCTCCTATGTAACCTCCCCTAAGTTTTCACATCTACCAATCACAGTAGACGTTTTCAGAGGACTGACCATCCTTAATTCACACCTGAGTAGACTAAACTTTTGAGTAATTCACACTTGAGTAGACTAAAAACCCCACACCTCTTGCTAAGCTTGCTTGAACTTTTAGTTATTAATTTGGCCTTCATTGGTACTTAGCACCTTTTTTATTAGATCTAAAAATAGGCCTAGCTTAAAGGCTTTTGCCTCACTATAAATATGAATTAAGTACTTTTTCATTGTTCAGTAAGGAGTTTACAACTTTATCTTCCCCTAAAGTATGCTTAAGTATGGGTGGAGTAATGTTAGAGTTCTCACATTCCTGATCAAGTATCTTCATTGTTTAAAATGGGTTTAGCTTAATCAAATCTTCTGAAGTAGAGTCTGAGAATTTTTAAGATTCATAAGTCTGAGAAATTTTAAGATTCACACAGGTCACACAACTGGAAAGTGTCTGAGGCCAGATTTGAACCTAGGACCTCTCACCTTTAGGCCTGGCTCTCAATACTCTGAGTTACCTAGCTGCCCCCATTTGCTTTATTTCTGAATCCCTTGTTATCAATTGTACAATTGCCCTTATTTTGTAACCAACTCCAAAAAAAACAAGTATTTGCATTTATATAACACAATCAACCATAAGCACATTAATGATACACAGACCAAAATAGTTAGTAAAGTCAATGACATAACCAGTTCCATCCATTCATAACCCAGTATAATGTAATAGAAATGAGGGAATAGGGTGAAAATCCTATAAGGGATATGCATGAAACAGTTCCAGAAAAAAAAATATAGTATTTGTCATTTCTCCTGACATTATGCTCAATGTATACATAAAGTTGTTATATAGAACTGGATACATGTTGTTAGTATCCACCTTGATTATCAATAACAATAACCCCTCCCCCCCAAAAAAAACAGAAAAAAAACACACAAATTTTTTTTTCCCTAACATAAGTGCTTTCCCCTTTTATATAGTTTATTTAATATTTAAACCTCCTCCTGTGTCCATCAAAAGTCAGAATGTTCCAGGACCTCAGAGAGCAACCAGGTGCTACCAAGTAAAATGGAATCTTGCAAAGTACTTCAACTGCCAACCTACAGATCTTTCTCAACTACCCTTGTCTAGGCCAACTTTTGTAGATTTGACCTACTGACTCACCAATTGAAATAGGTGGGTAGCATAAGGGGTCAAAACTATGAATATATAACAAAATGACAGTTTTACTTAAACTAAAGGAAGAAGGTAAAAGGAATAAGGGAATATCTAATTTTAAACCCAAATCAGAGACTGAATCCCTAACAACTTTCTATAACTATTCTAGATTAACTCCTAAATTACTATTAAAGATTAGGGAGTGCTTGGTAGGGGCGAGAACAAGGGCCAAAGCAAATCTCACAAAACTGGAGTTCTCTTTGGGTCTAGCAGAAGTCCCAGTAGGAAGAGGAGTACTGCAGGTATCAGGTTCAGAAGGGAAGCGATGGATTAACACATACCATCCACTGGTGTAATTGTTATCCACTATCTCTAGCAGTTCCTTAAGATGATTTTGATTGAAAGAAGGTCCAGTCTCCTGGCAGCTTTAAGTCTCCCTCTCCCCTGCAGAGAACAAAACTAACTGCTCTCAGAAGCTGTCTGTGTGATCAGTTCTTCAGCTCCTGAGAGTTCTAGAATATTGGCCTGTAGGACCTCCTATTTTCAGCTTGCTTTTGCTAAAATCTCTTACAACATTATGAAGTAGTCTGCTCTTTTGTTTTAATAAAATATCCTTTCCATTTTTATACATCCTGGGTATTAGTTTGTTCTCAGACAGAAATATTAGAAAATCAAAACATGCACAGTGGCACTTTTTAAACTAAGAAATATCCAAAGTGCTCTCCAAGAAAATACAAAAAGATGACCAGAGTCAAGACATTCACAAGAAAAATGACAGTTTCTAATGTTGCTACCACTGGGGTTTTGAATCATAGAATTTTAAATCATATAACCATAGACCTTGTTTGGACCTTTGAGATAATATATTCCAACTTCTCATTTTATAAATAAACTGAGACCTAGAGAAATAAAGTGGCCTGCCAGAGGACCTATAAGTATTTAGTCCCAGGATCCAAACTCACTCTGACTCTAAATACAGAACTCTTCATTTTATTACTTATGGATCTTTGAAATCTATCACCATGACTGATTTCTTACCCTAGAATGTCTCTCAGTTCCAGGGCCTTTTTATCCTTGAACACTCCTCTGTCATATTAGCCTCATTGTGAGTTCCTTCTGGGTGGTTTCCATTTTGGGGACAAGTCCAGGTTAGATTTGCTTCATTCTCTAATTGGCTAAGGTTCTGATTCTCTAGAGTTTATCTTCATCCCCATCTAGGTGACTTTCCTTCCCATTTCTACTTTTATACTTCTTTTCCTATGTTATCTTCTCTCATTAGAATGTAAACTTTTTGAGGGCAGGCACTGATTCGATTTCTGTTTATATTTGTATGCTTGACACTTAGCATAGTGCCAACCATTTTGTAAATACTTAATAAATGTTTGTTATATAGACTTCTGGTAGTGAGTAATAACTTAAAATGACAACAACAATAATTATTTATAATTGTGGAGTTGTGGAGAGTGTTGGATTTATTTGAAAATGAATACTTTATTGAATTCTTTGGGCATCATAGCATGATTTCCAGATATTTATCTCCATTCTCCTCTGCTGCATTCACATTTTCTATGTGTAAGGATGGGGTTACTCCCAACCACCTCAAGTTAAATAGTCACAAAATGTCAATGATGAAACTGAAAGATATGATAAAATATAACCCTTATTGTAAAGATGCATCTCTTAATTGACACATTTATGAAGTTCAAACACTTTGAAACCTGAGAGAAAGGGAAATTGGCAGATTAAATAAGTTAGCCACATTTATTGGAGCTTTAAATCCAGGAAACATGTCAGTAGTTTGAGAATGGGAGATATTGAAAATAGACAGCTCCCTGTGGAAAGGAACACTGCAGGGTCAGAGGATGGAATTTCACTCCCAATGACAAAATGACAATGTATCTTGATGAAAATCTACTGGACCAGTAATATGTGCAACACTCAGCATAGATATATTTAGATACATACAGAAATAGTTTCTCCAAAACATCCTCAATCTAAAGACACTAAGGAAGGGTGCTGCTTCAAAGAGCAGGACCTAGTTTGTAGCTGAGAAGAAAATCAAACTGTGGAGAGAAGTATATCAAAGGAACCTATTTTAACTACTAAGTAGGACAGTGCACCCTTGGGTTACTCAGTAAGGACCCTACAAAAAAGAAATCACTTTCAGGCCTTGTGGTAATAGGAGTTGTGATTTTCTTTTGCCATATATCTATTGTACACATGTTTCTTGTATTCTATGTTTGAGCCCACTTTTCTCATGGAAGCTAAATGTTGGTGGAAGAGTGTGCCCAGATACATGGGATCAAAGTTTTTTCAATGATTTTATTTTAATAAATCCCTTTGCTAAAAGCTAATTGAAGTCATTGGTTAATTGTGAATGGGAAGAGTATTGGTGGGGTCTCTTGATCTAAAATATTAGAAGTATATATGCACTGAGTCATATGTAGAATCCAACATAGTAGCTGTCTTCTAGGGGTCCAATACATAAGTGTCACCATACATTAGGTACTAGCCCAGAATAAGTGTTAAATTTGTAAGACAGAAGAATAATTAAGGAAAAACAACTTATACAGTGAGCTTGTCTCATTATAAATAGGTAAAATTAGCTGATCTTTGTCTTCCAATAAGGCTTATGATGTGCTAAAAGGAATAATGAACTGGAGGAATTTCATGTGAACTGTAACAACCTCCAGGAATTGAGGCAGAGTAAAAGGAACAGAAGCAGGAGAACCTTATACAAACAGATACAATGTAGAACAATCAAATGTACTAGACTTCTCTACTAGCAGCAATGCAATGATCCAGGTCAATTCTGAGGGACTTTTGAGAAAAAATGCTATCCACATCCAGAGAAAGAAGTATGGGAGTAGAAACACAGAAGAAAAACAACTGCTTGATCATATGGGTGAATGGGGCATGATTGGGGATGTAGATTCTAAATGATCACCCTAGTGCAAATATCAATAATATGAAAATAGGTCTTGATCAATGATACATGTAAAACCCAGTGGATCTGCTCATTGGCTATGGGAGAAGGGTAGGAGAAAGGGAGGGAAAGAATATGATTCATGCAACTATGGAAAAATATTCTAAATTAATTAATGAAACAAACTTTTAAAAAAGGCTTATGAACTTTATTCTTTATCTTTCTTTTCTTATTGAGTTTTTTTTTAATAATGGGAAATTTTTAAAGAGAGTTTGTTTATATGAACACCCTAGAACCTATGAGTGAATGTGATATTATCCCCATTTACTTATGACTCACTGGCATTAAGTGGATAGTTTAAAATCCTGAAGGTGATTAATGACAGAGTAGTATTTCTTATAGTAGTAAAAAGTTAAAAATAAAAGATGCCTATCAACTGGGGAATAGCTAAATCAGATGTGGTACATGAATGAAAAGTAATATTACTATAAGAGTAAATATGTGTGTATACACACACACACACACACACACACACACATATATATATATATTATATAATATGGAGACTTGGAAGATTGTTATGAACTGAGTCAAAATGAAGTAAATGGATTCAGGGAAACAACACATTCAATAGCTATGACAACATATATGGAAAGAGCAGAGGGAGTGATACAATTTAAATTTAATATAAAATGTTAAGGACCAATATTGGCTCCAAAGAAGAAATGAGAAGGCAGGCTCCTTCCTTCTTTGCAGAAGTCAGAGACTATAGGTGTAAAAGGAAGACTTTTAAATATATTTGCTTTGTATTGAGATAGTGGGTGTGATTGGACACTCTTTGTTGTGGGTGTCATTAAGAAAAGAGTAGAATAAGTACCTTCTGTTCTTTTTTTGATTTGGCTTGTTTCTCTGATCTGTTTTCAGACCAGCATGTATAAGTTCCCAGAGATAGACCACTACCACCTTCTTATTAGAGTGGGAACTCTGGTAAAGCAAGATAAACTTCCCTCATATATCATTCTAATTCTTAACCACTATCTAATATGTTTTCTATTTATACTACTAGATGCTCACAATAATGTTACTTTGGGCCCTAAACATAATCATTTACTTAATAGTAAGGCAAAAGAAATAATATATAGATACAAATATCTGAAATCAAATGATGTATATATGCAATATATCACCATATACATAAAACCCAGACAACACTCTTTGACTAAGGCTCTTAAATGTGGTGAAGAATGGATACACACTTATAAGTACCTGGAAACAAAATACATGGAGGAGGAAAATTTATCAATTCAAGATAACTCAACTCGACTACAGGCTTCAATGTCCCCTGACTAAGGATAATTTTAGCATTGTTACCTAAACTATATTTAATTATTGGTTGCCATGGGATATCCCAAATAATAAAATATCCAAGTCAGCTGGAAATTATGGTCATTTTAATTAATATAGAGGAAAGAAATTAAGAAAGAGAGAGAGGAAAGAGTTAATTTAAACTGCTCCGGCTCAGGCTGAGCCAGGTAGGAGTTCAAGGCCTTAGCCAAGGGTCCCCTTAGAGCCAAGGGAAAGGGAGTCAGTCTTATCACTCACCACGTGACCCTCTCAAGGAAGTTGTCTGAGGGAGCTCCTCCAGGCTTAAGTTCCAAGATCGAAATGGCATCCAGGCAGCTCACAGGAAGTCACCATCCAGGTCCACCTCTCCAGGAAAAGAACAAAGAGAGGAAGTGATGCACCCTATGTAGATGGTTTTACATCAATCTCCTGTATCTTATCTGTACCAATGGTAGCTTCAACTTGACTTACGAAAGCCTAGGGGTCTGTCAGCTGTTTTTGTATATGTCTGTTAAAGGATATTCTTCTAAATACTTAATCCTTAATTATGGGTATAGACATTCCTGATTTTGTCAGACTAAGCATCGTCATTGTTACAATCAGTAGATAGCTAAATCCAATCTTCACACTTGTCTATTCATGAACATCTGCTGTCCATGAAAATGTTTCTCTGTTCACTGCTTGTCTGTTGATTCTTGACACTCTTCAGTTGCAGAAATTCTTTTTTTCCTATTTGAACACAAACTTTTAAACCTCTTTTCAAATAAACTGACACCCTTAAAGAATCATTTAGAAAGTGTTAGCTCTTAAGGTGAAGAGCAGTTCGGTTGAAGCCAGACAATCACCAAGCTTATCACACTGGATTATATGGAACAGTCTAGCTAGTTATTCACACATGCAGATACAGCCCAAACAGAAGAGAACTCACAGGAACATTGTACATTTTCATTCTATAAGCCAACTCACCAGGATATCATACCAAACAATCCTGTTTCTGCTTTTCTTTATCACACAATAGGTGGCAGCAGAGAGCAGTAAATGCCTATGGAAAGATTCATCTGTCTCCAATGCTAGATGGCAGTCAAGGATACTGTAGCTCTTGGCCAATGAAATGAATTCATCCAAGTAGCTAATCAGGAATCACTCAGCTGATGACGTCTGTCCTCTGAAGACAACCCACTGACCCAGTTTCAACATGGCAGCAGATTTCGCAGATTTCTTGTATATTCTCTTCTCCTCATCCCCCATTCCCACCTTCCTTTTCTTTCTCAGTTCATTTTGCCAACTTTGGTTTCTTCTTTTCACTCTTTACCATGAAGATTAGCTCTGTGAGAGGAGGATGTGGATGGTATACCATGGGAAACAAAAGTGATCTAAAAGCAAAACAGCTCAATACATTTTTTTTAACAATGAAAGTGATTATTATAGAATTTTATAAAAGAGGGACATGAACTCTAGAATCATAGGAACTCTGAACAGGAAAGTATGTCAGAGACTATTTTCTTCTACCATATTCCCACAAGAATGTTCCCAGGGCCAGTTTAAAAACTTCAGGTGAAGGGGAACCCTCTATATCCCGAGGAACTCTTAGATTAAAAAAAAGTATTGTGTGCTGTTCAACAAACCCACATTTGCCTATTTCTAGTTTCCACATATTGTTCCTGGTTTTGCTCTCTGTCATTAAGCAGAACAAATTTTAAACTATAGATTTTAAACTGCTGATGCAGCAGAAAACCCACTCTGAATGCATCTGTGATGGCTTCATTTCTTCTTGGGCTGAGAAAGAAAAAACAAAACAAAACAACAATTCCTCACAGGATATTTATCAACTCAGCTCCTATTGTTGCAAGGCAGCCAGTCAGACATATCTAAACAATTGTTACACTTTGAAAATATAAACATAAGTGAAATGCAAATCCCTACTGTTTTGACATTAGGATTCACCTGAGCACATCTAGCACATCCTGTATATACACACCATAAAACTAGACACACTTTTCTACTCTCTTGACCTTCTGTTTTCTCAACTGTAAAATGAGAAGAAAACTATAGCCTAGGTATGTTGAGATCCCGGAATATTCACAAAGATTCATTCCTGGGATCTTAGATCATTTATTGGGAAAACAAAGGTCCTAGGTGGGTTGGGATATGACTAAATAACATACTTCTCCATAATCCTAAAGTTTCTGTATTCTTTGGCCTCGAAGTCTCTTTTTAATCTTTCAGGGGTTCACACCTGGACAGAAAGAATTAAAAATTGCAGTGCTAAACCCGGTCCTTGTTCAACCAATGGTCAAACCTTATATTTACTTATCTAGTATTCCTCCCAACCAACCCTTGAACTTTGGAATCAAAATCTCTTCAGTAAGTTTATCTATAAGCAACTCAATGATAATAACTCTTTCCCATTTGCTCCTGAGTTTTCAGTTACTAAAGAGGGAGACACTGTTCTATCTTCTTTAGACCTTGAATTGCAAAAATGTGTATTTTTCTGGAAAGTTTTTTTTTTCCTGCATGATAGTTTATTCATGCAGGTAAGGATTTATTCAGATTTCAGTTATTTTAGTCTGTGTATGTGTCTATGCTCGGTTGAGCTTTTGTGAACCTGTGTATTTCTTTTGGGTTAGTAGTATAAACAGGAGATCAAGAAATGATTAAAAATACATAGTCCTTACTGAATGTAATGGTGGAAGTAGGTTAACAAAGAAAACAAAAATCCAGATCCATTTTAGAATGCAGACATGATTCAGGGCTCTTATAAAATGTTTAAATTCTATAATCTTTCTTTTGGAATTAAAATAGGATAGAAAAGTGTGAGCATGTAAGCTATGAATCAATATACTCTATTTAAAGGGAGAGTTTCAAATTTGATGCTAGAATGGTTGAATGAAATCTCAGCTCTTCCCTCCCCCCATCTCCAAGGATTATAAACTGACATTGAAATGGGTGTAGAAATACTGCTTGATACAGGATATAAACATCATCTTAAATGTCACAACACAAATCTTTAACCCAAGCATAGAATTTTAGGCAGTTGGTGTAAGAGTCACATCCTTTTATTCTACAAGATTTCAGTTATATTTTAAAGATGTTATGACAATGATAAACTGTGAACACCTGGTAAGCCATCATTATTGATGACAGATGGCTGCATAAATTTAAAATATAGATCTTTTCAATAGGAAAAGTAATTAGTCTTTCTGAGAGCTACGGAAGGGTGTGTATTTTGGCTTTTTGGGAGGGTTGGACTCATGGGACTGAACAAAAACTTGACTCAGATCGACTTAACATCTTCTTCACTTCAAATTTTGAAGGTCCTTCAAAACATGTTTAGGTTTTTAATCTTAGTTGCTGAAAAAAAGATAGCCTAATACAAAAATAACTCAAATTATTAAAGAAAATATAAACACATGGAACTTTTTGGCATTTTATATCAACGGAATGATGTCTGCATTAATAGTGTACCCCAGGAGTGCTTTTCAAATATCCCCTTTCTTCTCCATGCATAATAATGTATTTAGATACTCTAAAATGAATTTCTGGCTATCCATACAGGGAACTTAAAAGTATTTCACATTTTCTGGATTGAATTTTTCCTAGATATTTAGATTTAGAAGTCAAAGGGAATGGCTCTAAGAATTATATAGTTCAACTGTCTAACTTTATACATGAGTTTACTGAAGTTCAAAGAACTTGACTAAGGTAATGAAAGACATTAGTAGATATACTTACATTTAAATGTTGTTTGAAGAAAAAGTATTTTAGGAATAGTGCATACATTTATTCCATACTATTTTATTTAATAGTAGAATTCAGAAGTGATAGTGAGAACCTTAAGTATTTTCTCAGAATCATAGTACCATAGGATTTAGAATTAAAAGGAGATCCCTGGCTGCAGAAAAATTTTGGTTTGTTTGTCTTTTTGGATGTTTATAATATCAGTAAATACCCTCACAATTTATTGACTCAATCTTCAAAACTTGTCCATCTAGAAAGTAGAATAGCCATTCATCATTGCCCTATAGGATTGCTTCCATTTTTTAAATCCTATGTTGTATCTTTTTAATGTTAATTTAATAAACAAAAAAAATTCCCAAAGAGTATGCAGAAAACTAAACTTATCCATTGTAGTTTGTTTTGTAGGGGAAAAAAATCACATTCAAAAGCTAAAAATACAATTAATCTTTTTACTTATGTGCTCATCTATATGGGGGAGGCATAAAAGTTAATTTTGTTAATACTCTATTTTTTAAAATATATATCACTACCTTTCAACCCATTTTTTTCTCCACCACCCTCCTATCACTTCAAATAAAAGATCCTTTCAGTTACAAAAATATGTATTCCAGTAAACCAAATCAACATATTGGTCAGGTCTCTAATTAGATATGATGGTCTGTATCTCAAGGACATTAACTCTTTGTGAAGTGGTAGGAGGAATGTTTTATAGAAAGTCTTGTGTTGAACTAGGTGTCTTAGTGGATAGAGAGTCAGGCCTGGAGACTGGAGGTCCTAAATTCAAATCTGACCTTGGATACTTCCTATCAATGTGACCCTGAGCACCTTACAACCCCATTTGCCTAAATCTTATAGCTCTTCTGCCACAGAACTGATACCTAATACTAATACTGATTCTAAGATAAAAGTTGTGTGTTAAAAATAAAGAAACATACATAAAGAGTCTCATGAAGTCACTATTGTTTACTTCTTTGACCAGTATTCAGAGGCCTTTCCCTATTGTTTCCCTTTATATTAGTCACTGTTGTTAAGTTGTCCTCCTGGTTCTTAATGAAATTTGCATCTGTTTGAACAATTCTTTTTTTCTGAGCTTTTCAAATCCATAGTTTCTTATGGTATAAGGATATTACATTACATTTATGTGTCACAATTGCTTAAGCCATTCCTTTATTGAGAAGTACTTCTTTTATTTACATTTTGATGCAACCAAAAATACAGTTATAAATATTCATTTAAATGTGGGTACTTTACATGTGTCCTTAATCTTCTTGGAATAGCTTTCTAAAAGTGTCATTGGGAGCAGGGTCAAGATGGAGGCATAGAGGCAGCAAAAGTTCAGAACTCTGAAAACCCTTCCTTACCGATTACAAATTAAATGCTTCTAGGGGACTGAAAATTAAACCTATGAGCAAGACAGAGCCAAGGAACCCTCCTGCTGGACTCAACTTAAAAGGTATGCCCCCCAAAGCCAGAATTTGAGAACGCTTGAGTTTAAGGGGAAGGAGGAAGGAAGGTCCAGAGATCCCCCCACCACCTAGAGTGCTAAGCCTTGTGATATGGAAATCACTTTAAAAGACTGATATATATTAATTTAAGGTCACCAAGGAATTCAGCTATGTAATTCCTAAATGAAAACTCAAGTCAGCTATCAACCTCTTTATGGTGTCTTAATTACAAACAGGAGGAAGAAAGTATTAGAGGAGAGAGAGAGAGAGAGAGAGAGAGAGAGAGGAAAAAGGGAGAGAAGGAAATAGGGCTTAAATACCCACTCTGCTTAGGCTGAGCCAAAGGCTCAAGGCCCTGGATAGCCTAGACAAAGAAAAGAGATCAGTCCCTATCACTCACATGACCAAAATGGAGAAACAGTCTGTGGGCTCCTCCTCTCCAAGCACCAGGCTCCAACAACCTCTTTTCCTCCACACAGGAAGTCCCCACAACTCCTGAGCTGTCCTCTACCTTACTTCCTGTCTCTCACATGTGTCAATGGTGGCTCTAGCTTGACCTAGGAATGCCCAGAGGTCTGTCCTTTTTGCACATGTCTGTTGAAGGCCATATTCTCAAATAATTAAATCTTGAGTTTTGCTGCAGCCCTTCCTGATCTTGTTACCCTGAGTAGGGTGGAGATTGTAGTTTCCAAGACCTGATCCTGTTATTCCAAGTATCTCTATTGTTATTGATCAGGAAATAGCTAAATCCCATCTTCTAAAGAATGGTCTGAATAGGGTTGAGTAGTTTTGAAATTCACAGCCTCCAGTGGCAGCTGGAACCTCTGGGCAGGCAAAGGCACTGGTTTAGAGGGAGTACCTTGCCGGCAAAGCAATGCCAGGCTCAGATCATCCAACACAGGCAGTGGGGAAGCGGTAGGAGAAGAAATGCAGAGTGGGAGACATCTTTGTAGCAGAGGACACACTCCATATACCCCCCTTCCCAGCCCTTCCCGAGGTTTTGGTCTCAGGGCACATTCAACAACCCAGCTGCACTTAACCCCATCAAAGACTCCAGAGGGCAGGGAAGCTCAAGCTCCAACAACCTTCCCCCACAGACAGCACTGAGAGATTTATTGACAAACTCCAAGAGTGAAGGTGGAAAGAAAAGACCCAAACCACAAAAAAATGAGAGGAAGAAGAGCTAAGGCAACTGCAGGGAGTAAAGAAGGAGTAATATGAGCATACAACAGAAAAAGAAAAAAGAAATTACAATTGGCAGCTTCTAGATAGGCAATAAACAAAGAGAAAACTGAACAGAGAAGGATGAGGGAACTCCAAGCAAAACAACAGAAACAGATGGGAAAAGAACTTAAAAAGTAAGAAAAGTCATCTGAAAACAATGTCTTGAAAGACAAAATTAATCAGCTTGAAAATGAGGAAAGGAGATGAAAGATGTGGAAAAGAATATGAAAGATGAGGGAAAGAAAATGAAAAATGAGGCAGAGAGATGATGAAAGATGAGGCAGAGAAGATGAAAGATGACCTCCAAAGAAAATCAGACTAGAAGGAGAAGGATGAACAAAAATCCAGGGAATAAATCCAGTCTTTAAAATACAGAACACAACAACTAGAAATAAGTGACTTCACAAATCTGAAGAACACTATAAAACAAAACCAAAAGAATGAAGAATGTGAGGATAATATGAAGCAACTCATTCACAAAATGGAAGATTTAGAAAATCATTCCAGGAGAGACAACTTAAGAATCATTGGTCTACTGGAAGGCCATGACAAAAGAAAAAGCCTGGACACCATGCTACAGAAAATTATCCAAGGAGATTGCCCTGATATTCTAGAACAAGAGGGAAAAATGGAGATTGAAGGAAGCCATAGATCACCTCCTATACTTAACCCCCAACTAACAACACCCAACAATGTTACAGCAAAATTCAAGAACCAAGGAAATATTAGACCAAGGAAATATTATTATAAGCTGCTAAGAAGAAGTCATTCAGATACCATGGTCCACAAGGGGATAACAAAGGATCTGTCTGCATCTGCACTGAAGGACCAAAAGGAATAGAATATGATATTCTAGAAAGCAAGGAAACTATGTCTACAATCAATAATCAATTACCCAGCAAAACTGACTATTGTCTTACAGGGGAAAGTATGGCCCTTTAACAAAACAGAATAATTCCAAACATTTGTAAAGAAAAGACCAGACCTGAACAGAAAATTTGATGCCCAAACATAGAACTAAAGAGAATTATCAAAAGGTAATTAAGAAAGAGGGGAAAAAAGAAAAACAAAAACAAAACACCCACTTTTTAAGAGATCCATTAAGTTAAAATTATATGTACCCCTATAAGAAAAGGAGTCATTGGTAACTCTTAAATTGTTATTATCACCTGAGCAGCTAGATGAATTACACTTAGAGGGAACAGTGACAAACTGTATAGGATGCAAGACATAAATATGTATACAGATATATAGGCATAAATAAATATATATATGTATAAATACACACACATATACACAACTAGAGCTAAAAAGAAATTAATACTAAAAGAAATGGGAAAAGAAACAAAAGGGAGTAAATTTATATGTCACAAAGAAGCACATGGTGGGAGATGGGAGAACATCAATACACTGGAAGGGTAAAGAGGTTGGAGACAGGAAATACTCAACTCTAATGTGCATTGAAATTGACCCAAAGAAGTAAGAACAATCAAATCCAATGGGGGAGAGAATTGATTTGTGCCCTATAGTGAAGTAGAAGGGTAACAAATGGACTGATGGGGAGGGAAGCAGTACAAGGGAGGAGAGGTTAGGGAGAGTAGTTTAAAAAGACTGTAAAGAAACTAAGGGGGGAATAAGAAGGGAGGGAGTAGAAAGGGAAGTAAAATAAGGGTGGTCATTAGGAGAATAGATTCAAAACAAAACATTGGTGTAGAAGGAAATAGTGAAAGAAGAAAAGGCAGGACTAGGAATAGAAATCAAAATGCTGGGAAACACAGAGCTGATAATCATAACTCTGTATGTGAATGGAATGAACTCACCCATAACACGCAAGGGAATAGCAGAGTTCGATTAGAATCCAAAACCCTACCATATGCTGTCTACAAAAAACATACATGAGGAAAGTAGATACGTATAGGGTGAAAGTAAGAGGATGGAGCCAAATCTATTGGGCATCAACTAATAAAAAGAAGTCAGGAGTCACAATCATGATATCTGACAAAGCCAAAGTAAAAATAGATCTAGTTAAAAGAGATAGGGAAGGTAATTACATCCTGATAAAAGGCAGTATAGACAATGAGGAAATATCACTAATCAACATGTATGCACCAAATGGCATAGCATCCAAATTTCTAAAGGAGAGACTAGTGGAGCTCAAGGATGAAATAGACAGAAAAACTATACTAGTGGGAGACCTGAACCTTCCTCTATCAGAACTAGATTAATTAAATAATGAATAAAAATTAAAAAATAAATAATAAAGAGGTAAGAAAATTGAATGAAACCTTAGAAAAATTAGAATTAGTAGATATATGGAGAAAAATAAATCGGGACAAAAAGGAATATACCTCCTTTTCAGCAGCACATGGTGTTTTCACAAAGATTGACCAAGTATTAGGGCATAAAAACAATGCAAACAAGTGCAAAAGAGAAGAAATAATAAATATAACCTTCTCAGATCACAATGCAATGAAAACAATAATTAGTGAGGTTACATGGAGTGTCAAATCAAAAATTAATTGGAAATTATCTTATTTTTCCATTTGAATAAGTTTATGTATGTGATTTAGAACATTATTCCTTGCTTACAATAATAACATTATTTCCTTCCCTACCCTCCACCCACTCTTCCCAACACCAACGTGCAATTTCATCGGGTATTACTTGTGTCCTTGATCAGAACCTATTTCCATGTTGTTGTTTACACTAGGATATTCATTTAGAGTCAAAATCCCCAAACATATCCCTTTGATCCATGTATTCAAGCAGTTGTTTTTCTTTGGTGTTTTTACTCATGCAGTATTTCCTTTGGATGTGGATAGTGTTTTTTCCTAGTAGGTTCCTACGAGGTGTTCAGGGTCATTGCATTGCCACTAATGGAGAAGTCCATTACATTCGATTGTACCAGAGCGTATCAGTCTCTGTGTACATTGTTTTCCTACTTCTTCTCCTCTCTCTGTGCATTAATTCCTGGAGGTTGTTCCAGTCCCCATGGAATTCCTCCCCTTTATTATTCCTTTGAGTTCAATAGTATTCCATAACCAACATATACCACAATTTGATGAGCCGTTCCCCAATTGAAGGGCATCCCCTCATTTTCCAATTTTTTTTTTTTTGCCACCATAAAGAGCACAGCTATAAATATTTTTGTACAGGTTTTTTTTTCCTTATTATCTCTTTGGGGTAAAAACCCAGCAGTTCTATGGATGCTTCAAATGGCAGACAGTATTTTAGAACCCTTTGGGTGTGGTTCCAAATTCCCCTCCAGAAAGGTTGTATCAATTCACAACTCCACAAGCAATGAAATAATGTCCCAACTTTTCTTCATCACCTTCAGCATTCATTACTTTCCTTTGCTGTCATGTTAGCCAATCTACTATGTGTGAGGTGATACCTCAGAGTTGTTTTGATTTGCATTTCTCTGATTATAAAACATTTAGAACACTATTTCATGTGCTTATTAATAGTTTTGATTTAAATAAAAATTGCCTATTCATGCCCCCTTGCCCATTTTTCAATTGGAGAATGGATTGATTTTTAGTACAATTGGTTTAGATATTTATATATTTGTGTAATTAGACTTCCCTCAGAGGTTTTTGTTATGGAGATTATTTCCCAATTTGTTGCTTCCCTTCTAATTTTGGATACATTAGTTTTGTTTGTACAAAACCTTTTTAATTTGATGTAATAAAAAATATTGATTTTATACTTTGTGGGTTTTTTTTTCTAGTTCTTGTTTGGTTTTAAAGTCTTTCATTTCCCAAAGATCTGACAAGTATACTATTCTGTGTTCAACTAATTTGCTTATAGTTTCCTTCTTTATATTCAAGTCATTCACCCCTGCTGTGTTTATCTTGGTGTAGGGTGTGAGATGTTGATCCAAACCTAATCTCTCCCATACTGTCTTCCAATTTTCCTAGAAGTTTTTATCAAAAAGTGGGTTTTGGTCCTAAAAACTGGAATCTTTGGGTTTATCATAGAATGTCTTGTTGAGGTAATTTACTCCAAGTCTATTCTACTGATCCTCTTTTCTGTCTCTTAGCCAGTACCAAATTGAATTGATAACGACTGCTTTAAAGTATAGTTTGAGATCTGGGATTGCAAGTCCTCCTTCCTTTCCATTTTTTATTCATGATTTCCCTGGATATCCTTGATCTTTTCTTCTTCCAAATGAACTTTGTTATGTTTTTTTCTAGTTCAGTAAAAAATTTTTTTGGTAGTTCAATGGGTATGGCACTAAATAAGTAGATTAATTTGGGGAGGATTGTCATTTTTATTATGTTTGCTCATCCTACCCATGAGCAATTAATGTTTTTCCAATTGTTTAGATCTAGTTTTAATTCTGTGGAGAGTGTTTTGTATTTGTGTACATATAGTTCCTGTGTTTCTCTCAGCAGATAGATTCCTAAGTATTTTTAGTTGTCTAGGGTTATTTTAAATGGAATTTCCCTTTCTAATTCTTGCTGCTGAAATGGGTTTGAAATATATAAAAATGCTGATGACTTTTGCGGGTTTATTTTATATGCTGCAACTTTGCTAACATTGTTGATTGTTTTGACTAGCTTTTTGTTGATTCTCTAGGATTCTTTAAGTAAACCATCATATCATCCACAAAGTGATAGCTTGGACTCCTCGTTGCCAATTTTAATACTTTCAATTTCTTTTTCTTCTCTACTTGCTACTGCTAGTGTTTCTAGTATAATATTAAATAATAGAGGTCATAATGGGCATCCTTGTTTCACTCCTGATCTTACTGGGAAGGCTTCTAGTTTGTGCCCATGGCAGATGATGTTTGCTGATGGTTTTAGATAGATACTGTTTATTATGTTTAGGAAAGGCCCTTCGCTTCCTATACTAGTGTTTTCAACAGGAATGGGTGTTGTATTTTATCAAAGGTTTTTTCTGCATCTATTGAGATAATCATGTGATTTTTGTCAGTTTGCTTGTTAATATGGTCAATTATGTGAATGGTTTTCCTAATATTGAACCATCCTTGCATTCCTGGTATGAATCCTACCTGGTTGTAGTGAATAACACTTGTGATAACTTGCTGGAGTCTTTTTGCTAGTATCCTATTTAAGATTTTTGCATCTATATTCATTAAGGAGATTCTATAGTTTTCTGTTTTGACCTGCCTGGCTTTGGGATCAGTACCATGATTGTGTCGCAAAATGAATTTAGTAGAACACCTTTGCTTATTCTGTCAAATAGTTTGTAAAATATTGGGATTAATTTTTCTTAGATTGTTTGATAGAATTCTTTTGTGAATCCATCTGGACCTGAGGATTTTTTTTTATGGAGTTCTTTGATTGCTTGTTCAATTTCTTTTTCTGATATGGTTTTTTTATGTAATTTATTTCTTCCTCTTTGTCTAACCAATTTATATTTTTGTAAGTATTCATCCATATTCCCTAGATTGTCATATTTTTTGCCATACAATTGGGCATAATAATTTGTAATGATTGTCTTAATTTCCTCTTCATTACAGGTGAGGCCTCCATTTTCATCTTGGAAACTGTCAATTTGTTTTTTTCTTTCCTTTTTTTAATTAGACTGACTAGTATTTTGTCTATTTTATTTGTTTTTTTCAAAGTACCAGCTTCCAGTCATATCTATTAAATCAAAAGTTCTTTGACTTTAAATTTTATTAATTTCTCCTTTGATTTTTTTGGATCAATAATTTACTCTTTATCTGACTATTTTTATTTGTTTGTTTTCTAGTTTTTTAGTTTGCATGCCCAGTTCACTGACCTCTGCCTTTCTTAATTTGTTAATATACGAACTCAAGAATATAAATTTCCCCCTGAGTAGTTCTTTCTCTGCACCCCTCTTATGACAACAATATGGTACTGATTCCAAAGTCAGGAAATTCAAAAACAGAGAAAGAAAAGTATAGATCAGTCTCCTTAATGAATGTAAATGCAAAAATATTAAATTGGATACTAGCAAAATGACTCCAGCAAGTCATCACGAATGTTATTCATTATGACCAGGTAGAATTCATAACAGGAATGCAAGGATGGTTCAATATTAGGAAAATCATCCACATAATTGACCATATTAACAAGCAAAGTAACAAAAATCACATAATTATCTCAATAGATGCAGAAAAGGCCTTTGACAAAATACAAAACTCATTCCTATAGAAAACAGTAGAAAGCATAGGAATGGAAAGGACTTTCCTAAAAATGATAAATAGTATATATCTAAAACCATCAATGGGGATAAATTGGAAGCCTTCCCAAAAATATCAGGAGTGAAACAAAGAAACCCACTATCACCTCTACTATTTAACGTTGTACTAAAAACACTAGCAGTAGCCATTAGAGAAGAAAATGAAATTGAAGATATTAAAATAGGCAATGAGGAGACCAAGCTATCACTCTTTATAGAGGATATGATGGTCTACTTTCAGAATCCTAGAAAATCAAGCAAAAAGCTAGTCGAAATAATCAGTAACTTTAGCAAAGTCACAGGATACAAAATAAACCCACATAAGTCATCAGCATTTCTATATATCTCCAAAATATTCTAATCAGCAAGTATAAGAAAGAGAAATTCCATTTAGAATCACCCTAGACAATATAAAATACTTAGGAACCTATCTGCTGAGACAAACATAGGAATTATATGAACACAACTACAAAACACTCTACACAGAATTAAAACTAGATCTACCCATTGAACTACCAAGCAACTATTTTTACTGAATTAGAAAAAACCATAACAAAGTTCATTTGGAAGAACAAAAATCAAGGCTATCCAGGGAAATCATGGAAAAAATGAGAAGAGGCCTTGGAGTTCCAGATCTCAAAATGTACTATAAAGCAGTGGTCATCAAAACACTTTGCTACTGGCTAAGAAACAGAAAGGAGGATCAGTGGAATAGACTTGCAGTAAGTGACCTAAGAATGACAGTCTATGAGAAGCCCAAAGATCCCCCTGTTTGGGACCAAAACCCGGTATTTAATAAAAACAGTTTGGAAAATTGGAAGACAGTATGGGAGAGATTAGGTTTGGATCAACATCTCACACCCTACACCAAGATAAACACAGCAGGGGTGAATGACTTGAATATAAAGAAGGAAACTATAAGCAAATTAGGTGAACACAGAATGGTATACATGTCAGATCTTTGGGAAATGAAAGACTTTAAAATCAAGCAAGAACTAGAAAAAATTGCAAAATCTAAAATCAGTAATTTTGATTAGATCAAATTAAAAAGTTTTTGCACAATCAAAACCAATGTAACCAAAATTAGAAGGGATGCAACAAATTGGGAAACAATCTTCATTACAAAAACCTCTGACAAAGGTTTTATTCCTCAAATTTATAAAGAAGAAAACCAGTTGTTCAAAGAATCAAGCCATTCCCCGATTGAAAAATTGGCAAGGAACATGAATAGGTAATTTTCAGTTAAAGAATTCAAAAGTATTAATAAGCACATGAAAAAGTGTTCTAAATCTCATATAATCAGAGAGATGCAAATCAAAACAGCTCTGAGGTATAACCTCATACCTAGAAGATTGGCTGACATGACAGCAAAGGAAAGTAATGAATTCTGGAGGGGATGTGGCAATATTGGGTCATTAATGCATTGCTGGTGGTGTATGAATTAATCCAGCCATTCTGGAGGGCAATATGGAACTATGCCCAAAGGGTGCTAAAAGACTGTCTGCCCTTTGAAGCAACCATAGCACTGCTGGGTTTGTACCCTAAAGAGATAATAAGGAAAAAAAAACCTGTACAAAAATATTTATAGCTGTGCTCTTTAGGGTGGCAAAAAAAAATGGAAAATGAGGGGATGCCCTTCAATTGGGGAATGACTCATCCAATTGTGGTATATGTTGGTGATGGAATACTATGGTGCTCAACGGAATAATAAACTGGAGAAATTTCATGTGAACTGGAATGACCACCAGGAATTGATGCAGAGTGAAAGGAGCAGAACCAGGAGAACATTGTCCATTGAGACTGATACAGTCTGGTACAATCAAATGTAATGGACTTATCCATTAGTGGCAATGCAGTGATCCTCAACAACTTGGAGTGATCTAGGAGAAAGATCACTATCCACATTCAGAGGAAAAATTGTGGGAGTAGAAACTCAGAAGGAAAACAACTGCTGGAATACATAGGTAAAGGGGATGTGGCTACAGATGAATACTCTAAATGAACATCCTAATTCAAACAACAAGAACATGGACACAGGTTCTTATGAAGGACATATGTAATACCCAATGAAATTGAGCATCGGCTGTGGGAACAGTGAGGTGAGGGGAGGTAGGGAATAATGTAATTCTTGTAACCAAGAAACAATTTTCTAAATTGACTAAATAAATTAATTAAAAAAATAAAAAAAATAAAAGTGCCATTGGGGTAGAAGTTGGGTGTTTGGGCAGAAGTTACCTTGGGAGTATGTATCTAAAGTGTTTTAATCATTTCTTAAAGATTTTGTTTAGTCTGTCCATCCCTCAATCCTTCTTTATTGAGTAAATTAAAAATAAATCTCAAAACATATCTACATAGTCCAGTGCAGAATATTTTTACATTGCTACATTAACCAAATTTGAAACATGTTTTTTCTCTATCTTAGGTTCATTGCCTATTTATCTGAGTTCTTTCCTAATCATCTTTTTGGACTTGTGGCCTAAGTTTCTTCAAAATTGTCATTCCTGTCATGTTATTGTTCTCATAGTTCTACTCATTTTGCTCTGTATTGCTTCTCTAGGGTGTTATGGTAAACTTGTCATGTAATCTTCATATCTTAATTTGCTTGATTTTATTTCTCATTCTTAACATAGTGATTGAAATCTCTCAATTTTATTCTTTTTAAGTAAAATAGCATAAAATAAAATTATACATGATCTCCAAATAAATTTTCCTTTAATAATATTCAAATGTAAATTTATATGCTTTTATGTTTTTTTTACATTTATGGATTTTAGGTAAATGAATTGATTTCTTTTGGTTTCATTTAGCTCATTAGTAAAATTAGATAGCTGGAACAAATGACTCCTAGAGCCATTCTTTTCCATTTGTAAATTCTAGGATTCCATGAAAATTCAGAGTAAAAAATGCCTGCATTTTTAGGCTGAAGCATATGGATTGTTAGAAACTTACATTAAACTATCTGAGTAGAGCAGAAAAGGGATAGTTGTGTTAATTCAGATATAATAATTAATAATTTAAATCCTGTATAAATTCAGATCTAAAAATGGTTTTAGAATCTTCCCAAAGTATTTATATTTATTTTCCTAATGAGTTATTTTTGTTGTTGACTACTTGTCACAGAAAGTATGATTAAAAATCTAAAATGTTTTAAAAGTCTAAAAGTTTAAAATAGAGGCAGTTTTTTAGACTGTTCAGTCCCATGGGTCCAACCCTTCAAAACGTCAAAACACACAGCCTTCCATAGCTGATAAAGATGAATTGCTTTTCCTATTGAGAAGGTATATATATATATATATATATATATACATATATATATATGTATATATTGTTTAAATTTATGCTGTCATCTATCATCAGCAATGATGGCATGTCAGGTGATATGATAAACTGTGGAAAAATGCAGAGTCTAGCTTATAATACAATGGTCCTGTAAGTGGGATTGAAGATATGAGTAAACAGAAGAAAATTACCTAAACAATGAAGAAATGAGGTTGAGACAAATGAACTAAACTCAGCATAAGAGAATTACTATAACAAATTCAATATATGTGCATATAGATGCTTATATCTATATATAATTATTTCTGTATGGAACAAAGAAAGAATAATTTAGAATAGAAGTTAAATCTCAACCATGTAGTAGATTCTCTGAGAAATAAAATCAAACAAATTGAATTTTATGACTGCAGGAAACACAAATCAACATTAAAATTAAGTGAGAGAATTGGAAAATAGGAAAAAATTTAAAATATTTATAATAAAAAACAACTTATATTAAAAAAAACCAAAGGAGAGATAATTTAAGAATCACATAATCCCTGAAAAGCAAGATGAAACAACAAATCTGAACACTTTGTTTTAAGAAATCATACAAAAGTTACAAGTTATTAAAGTATAAAAATAAATTATCTCCTGAACACCTGAAATAAACATCAAATTCAAAATAACCCCATGAATTTCATGCTCAAATCCACAGCTTGAAATAGTAGATAGTGGAGGGAGAGAGACAAAGAAGAAAAAGAAGTGAATAGATTTATTTTTTTATAATTGGAATGTTCAAGAAAATATATACAAAATGTGGAATATTTCATAAGATAAACAGGTATTTCATAAATCTTAACTTCTATCTGAAAGGGAGAGCATAGGTTGAATACAAAGAGGAACATATGTAAAAAAGATTAAACATTATAACCAGATAGGATTTATACTAATAATAGAGTTGAGTCATTGTTAGCAAAACTCTAAGTATACTAGAGCATATAATCGTGGTAGGTTGTGTTCCCAAAGGTCAGCTGCTATTTCTCTCCTCAGTCTTCTAAAGGACTTTGGGAGAATGAGCAAGGAAGAATGCATTTCTAATGCTTTAACTGACAGGCTATAATGTAATTCTCTCCCTTTTTTATCAGTTGAAGTTGAAAGGAAAATTAGTATTTCTATAGAGCCTATTAACTGCCAGGTCACTCTGCTAGATGGTTTACAATTATTATATTATTTGATGCTGAAAACAACATTGAGAAACAGGTGCTATTATTATCCCCATTTTTATAGATGAGGAAATGAGGCAAACAGAGTTTGAATGAGTTGCCTGGGGTCAGAAGTTATTAAAGGTATGGAGTAGGATTTGAATGGCATGCCTTCTTGACAGCAGGCTCAATGCTTTTATCCATTCTATCACCCAGAGTTTTACATATATAGTAGATATCATTTAGACATCCTGGCTTAATTAGCTTACAGAAATTATTTACTGAAGTGGTATGGTAAGAAAATTTGGTATAAAACATTTCCCCCAAACTGGAGATATATGTTCCTAGAAATATATATATATATATATATATATATATATATATATATATATATATATATATATATATATATATATATATATATATATATATATATATATATATATAGAGAGAGAGAGAGAGAGAGAGAGAGAGAGAGAGAGAGAGAATATCCAGGGGAAAGTATGCTCAAGTTTCTAATAGTCCTTTTGCTAGACATCTTTTGGTCACCTTCATGGGACCCTCACAAACTTCCAATTAGGTTTGGTATAATTTTTGACTGTGCTCTACATTCATTCATTCTTCATTCTTCAAAATGTCTAGTTTTTACCCAGATGTTGCCACCAGTCACTGTTATTTCAGGGATTTAGCCAGGGTATTAAAAAAAAGTAAGAACTCTCTAACCCTCCCTTTTTTAGTTCTCTATCTATTCAGGGTTAGTACTTCCCATGCAATCCCCCAAGCAATTTTCTCTCTAGGTTTTTGACTTGAGCTGCTTTCTTCCATGCTGTCAAATTCCCAAATGCATTAGTTTCAAACTAGCTGGCTATTTAGTAGAAACCCCACAGTGTGACATTTAATACCTTTACTTTCTTGGTTAAGAAAAGGTACTCACCTGAAAAGAGTATAAAGCGAGTTAAAGCAATTTGTTAGATATTTTAAGTGGAGGTTGGGGGGGGGGGGTGTTGTTGCTTAACTAATTCAACTGACTCTCATACTTTGCCTTAAGAGAAAGCTATCAAAAACCACAAGATTATATAGCAATAGAGGCAGAAAAAAAATTTGCTCAACCATTTCACCTATTTTGTCTAAAACCACTACAAAGAATTGGTATCACCTTTTCCTAAATACAGTAAATAGTTTTCATCTACCACCAACACCTACATCTACAGCAGGGAGCAGCACTGAAGGTATATGGGATATGGGCATTTCCACACTATAAGGGAATGAAAGCTCCCACCCAAACCTGAGCAGACCTACCCTCCCCCACCATACCTATGGAGTCAGAGTTAAAGTCAGTGTGTGCCAGAACCAACGAGTGAGGGAGGGGTTCACCAGGAGTGAGCAACGGGCAGCTCCAGGTCTCGTGAGCTACTAAGAGCACCAAGGACTTACCACTGAGAGCAGTAATACCTGAAACCCCGGCAGACGGGCAAGGGGAGCTCAGACCTTGGGTGCTCAGAACCAGCGCATCATAATCAACAAGTGTGCGAAGTGCACCCCTGAAGTGAGCAAAGAGCACCTATAGGTCTTGGGAGTTAACTAAGACCACCAAGGACTCACCCCTGAGAGCAGTAACACCCAAAACACTGGCAGGCAGGGGAGGGCAGACCTTGGACTCCCCCAGGAAGATAGCCTAGCTGCAGAGAATTAAGAGTTGGCCTAAGGCAAAAAGCCTTGAGCATTAGATCCATACACAGAGAGCTAGCCCTCCTCACTCAGATTCCTGACTGGAAAGGGAAGGGAAAACCATAGAGATGGCAAATAGTGCTCAGGAACAACTTTCAAACACCAAGAAAAGCAAGAAGAAGGGGTTGACTTTGGATAGATTTTATGGAGGAAAAATACAGTATACAGAGGAAATAGCAGATAAGGAAACCCAAATAAATGCTCCAAAACCTTCCAAAAGAAATGGAAATTGTCCACAAGCTCTTGAGGAATTTAAATGTGAGATTATCAAAAAGATGGAAGCCTTCTGGCAGGAAAAATGGGAAATAATGCAACGAGAATTTATTTAACATTCTAAGGGACAAGAACTCCCAATTGGAGAAATAGCTGGAAGCCTCAAAAAGGAGGAAAGACCAAAATGAAAAGGAAAACCAGTCTTTAAAAACCAGAATTAGGCAACTGGAAGACAATGATCTTGCAAAACAGCAAAAAATGATAAAGCAAAGTCAAAAAATTAACAAATTAAAAGAAAAAATAAAATATCTCACTGACAAGGTGACAGATCAGGAAAACAGACAAAAGAGAGACAATCTGAGAATCCTTACTCTACCAGAAAAGTCAGAAATAAACAGGAATCTTGACATCATAATACAAGATATCATCCAAGAAAACTGCCCTGAAATTCTAGAACAAGAGGATAAAATAGACATTGAAAGAGCTCATAGAATACCCTCTACACTAAATCCCCAAATGACAACTCCCAGGAATGTAATTGCCAAATTCCTAAGCTTTCAAGGTAAGGAGAGAATCCTACAAGAAGCCAGAAAGAAACAATTCAGATACCAAAGAGCTCCAATCAGGATCACACAAGACCTGGCAACTTCCACACTGAATGACCACAAGGCCTGGAACACGATACTCAAGAAGGCAAGAGAGCTGGGTCTCAACGAAGAATCAACTATCCATCAAAACTGACTATATACTTCTAGGGGAAATTATGGGCATTCAACAAAATAGAAGATTTCCAAATATTTGTAAAGAAAGGATCAGAACTCAGTGGAAGGTTTAATATCCAATCACAAAGAACAAGAGAAACATGAAAAGGTAAATATGAAAAAAAGGGAAAAGGAGGAAAATGTTTTTTTTCCTATTATTCAAACTCTCTTCTATAAGGTATACATTTAGAACAAATTATATATATATATATATATATATATATATATATATATATATATATATATATGTGTGTGTGTGTGTGTGGGGGGAATGTTTTGTGTAATTCTCAAAAATTGTATGCATTATTAGAGTAATTAGAAGAATCACTCAGGGAAAGATTGGGGCATAAAAATGATATGGAGAAAGGGGGGGAAATGAAAGAAAAATGGAGGGGGGAATTGATGATGATATCAAGATATACTTGAAAAAAATAGAAATAATTTAAATAGAATAATCCTTGTCACACAAAGATACACATGGGAAGGGGAGGGGAAGAATTCTCTAATAAGAAGGAGAGGAAGAGAGTGATAATTGGTACTACTTAAACCGTACTCTCAGTGAAATAAAATCTGAGAGGGAAGAGCATCTAGATCCATTGGGATCTTGAATTCTTTCTTATCCACCAGGGTAAGAGAGAAGGGAAAATTAAGGGGGGTAGGATGAAGTGAGTACAAAAAGGAAGGGAAGGAGAAGGGGGAGGGAAATTAACAGATCATAAAAAAATAAAATGAAATAAAAATTTTAAAAAGAAGGGAACAAAAAGGGAGCGGCTAGAAAGGGAAACATATCAAGGGAGGGGAATAGAGGGACTGATTTAAAGTAAATCACAAGTTTAAAAGGTTATAGCAAAAGAAGAAAGGTCAGAATTAGGGGAGGAGAACAAAATGCCAGCAAATCCACAAGTGACAATCATAACTTTGAATGTGAATGAGATGAACTCACCCGTAAAATGTAGACGAATAGCAGAGTGGATTAGAATCCCAAACCCTACCATATATTATCTTCAAGAAGCACACATGAGGTGAGTAGATACTCACAAGGTCAGAATTAAAGGATGGAGTAAGATATATTGGGTCTCAACTGATAGAAAGAAGGCAGGAGTTACAATCATGATATGTGACAGAGCCAAAGTGAAAATAGACCTGATTAAAAGGGATAGGGAAGTTAGATACATTCTGATAAAATTTAGTATAGACAATGAGGAAATATCACTAATCAACATGTATGCACCAAATGGTATTGCACCCAAATTTCTAATGGAGAAACTAGGAGAATTGAAGGAGGAAATAGATGGCAAAACTATATTAGTGGGAGAACTGAACCAACCACTATCAAATTTAGATAAATCAAATAAAAAATAAATAAGAACAAGGTAAAAGATGTGAATGAAAAATTAGGGTTAATAGATATATGGAGAAAAAATAGGGACAAAAAGGAATACACCTTCTTTTCAGCAGCACATGGCACATTCACAAAATTTGATCATGTACTAGGTCATAAAAACATGGCAAAAAATGCAGAAAGGCAGAAATAATTAATGCAACCTTTTCAGTTCATAAGGCAATAAAAATAATGATCAATAAGGGTACATGGAGAGCCAAACTAAAAATCAATTGGAAATTAAATAATATGATACTCCAAAATTGGTTAGTTAGAGAACAAATCATAGAAATGATTAATAATTTCATTGAAGAAAATGACAATGGTGAGATATCCTTTCAAACTTAATGGCATGCAGCCAAAGCAGTACTCAGATGAAAATTC
Organism: Monodelphis domestica; assembly: GCF_027887165.1. Taxonomy (NCBI): domain Eukaryota; kingdom Metazoa; phylum Chordata; class Mammalia; order Didelphimorphia; family Didelphidae; genus Monodelphis; species Monodelphis domestica. The sequence goes on along the minus strand of NC_077232.1, from coordinate 307,999,884 downwards.
ATATCACTGAGTGCATATATTAACAAATTAAGGAGGGCAGAGATCAATGAATTGGACATGCAAATCAAAAAACTTGAAAGCGAACAAATTAAACCCCCCCAAAAGAAAACCAAATTAGAGATCCTAAAAATTAAGGGAGAAATTAATGAAATTGAAAGTGATAGAACTATTGAAATAATAAATGAGACTAGAAGCTGGCACTTTGAAAAAACAAACAAAATAGACAAAGTACTGGTCAATCTAATTTAAAAAAGGAAAGAAAAAAATGAAGTAGCAGAATCATAGATGAAAAGGAGGACCTTACCTCAAATGAAGAAGAAATTAAGGCAATCATTAAAAACCACTTTGCTCAATTATATGGCAATAAATATGCCAATCTAGGTGATATGGACGGATATTTACAAAAATATAAATTGTCTAGACTAACAATAGAAGAAATAGAATACTTAAATGATCCTATATCAGAAATAGAAATCCAACAGGCCATCAAAGAACTCCCTAAGAAATAATCCCCTGGGCCAGATGGATTCACAAGTGAATTCTATCAAACATTCAAAGAACAGCTAATCCCAATACTATACAAATTATGTGACATAATAAACAAAGGGGGAGTGCTACCAAATTCTTTCTATGACAAAAATATGGTATTTATTCCAAAGCCAGGAAGGTCAAAAATGGAGAAAGAAAACTACAGACCAATCTCCCTAATGAATATGGATGCAAAAATCTTTAACAGGATACTAGCAAAAAGACTTCAGCAAGTGATCAGGAGGGCCATTCACTATGATCAGGTAGGATTTATACCAGGAATTCAAGGATGGTTCAATATTAGGAAAACCATCCATATAATTGACTATATCAACAATCAATCCAAGAAAAAAAAAACACATGATTATCTCAATAGATGCAGAAAAAAGCTTTTGATAAAATACAACACCCATTCCTATTAAAAACACTAGAAAGCATAGGAATAGAAGGGTCTTTCCTAAAAATAATACACATGATATACATCTATAACCATCAACAAACATCATTTACAATAGGGATAAACTATATGCATTCCCAATAAGATCAGAAGTGAAACAGGAATGGTCATTATCACATCTATTATTTAACATTGTACTAGAAACACTAGCTGTAGCAATTAGAGAAGAAAAAGAAATTGAATGTATTAAAATTGGCAACAAGGAGACCAAACTCTCACTCTTTGCATATGACATAATGGTCTACTTAAAGAATCCTAGATAATCAACCAAAAAGCTAGTTGAAATAATCAACCACTTTAGCAAAGTTGCAGAATACAAAATAAACCCAAATAAGTCATCAGCATTTCTATATATCTCCAACACAGCTCAGCAGCAAAAACTAGAAAGAGAAATCCCATTCAAAATTACCTTAGATAATATAAATTACCTAGGAATCTATCTTCTAAGAGAAATACAGGAACTATATGAACAGAACTACAAAACACTCTCAACACAACTTAAACTAGTCTTGAGCAATTGGAAAAATATTAACTGTCATGGGTAGGACGAGCTAATATTATAAAAATGACCATCCTACCCTAAATTAACTATCTATTTAGTGCCATACCCATTGAACTTCCAAAAAACTTTTTACTGAATTAGAAAAAAACCATAACAAAGTTCATTTGTAAGAACAAAGGATCAACGATATCCAGGGAAATAATGAAAAGAAATACAAAGGAAGGTAGCCTTGCAGTCCCAGATCTCAAATTATATTATAAAGCAGTGGTCATCAAAACAATTTGGTACTGGCTAAGAGACAGAAAGGAGGATCAGTGTGATAGACTTTGGTAAATGACCTCAGCAAGACAGTCTATGACAAACCGAAAGACCCCAGATTTTGGGACAAAAATCCAGTATTCAATAAAAACTGCTGGGAAAATTGGATGATAGTGTGGAAGAGATTAGGTCTGAATCAACACCTCACACCCTACACCAAGATAAACTCAAAATGGGTGAATGACTTGAATGTAAAGATGGAAACTATAAGTAAATTAGGTGAACACAATAGTAGACATGTCAGACCTTTGGGAAGGGGAAGATTTTAAAACCAAGCAAGACTTAGAAAGAGTCACAAAATGTAAAATAAATGATTTTGACTACATCAAATTAAAAAGGTTTTGTACATACAAAACCATTTTACCTAAAATTGGAAGGGAAGCAACAAACTGGGAAACAATCTCCATAACAAAAACCTCTGACAAAGGCCTAATTACTCAAATTTATAAAGATCTAAACCAGTTGTACAAAAAATCAAGCCATTGTGCAATTGAAAAATGGGCAAGGGATATGAATAGGCAGTTTTCAGATAAAGAAATCAAAACTCTTAATAAGCACATGAAAAAGTGTTCTAAATCTCTTGTAATCAGAGAGATGCAAATCAAAACAACTGTGAAGTATCACCTAACACCTAGAAGATTGGCCAACATGACATGAAAGGAAAGTAATGAATGTTGGAGGGGATGTGGCAAAGTTGGGATATTAATGCACTGCTGGTAGAGTTGTGAATTGATCCAACCATTCTGGAAGGCAACATGGAACTATGCCCAAAGGTTGATAAAAGACTGTCTGTCCTTTGATCCAGCCATAGCACTGCTGGGTTTGTACCCCAAAGAGATAATAAGGAAAAAGACTTATACAAGATTATTCATAGCTGCACTCTTTGTGGTAGCAAAAAAAACTGGAAAATGAGGGAATTTCCTTCAATGGGGGAATGGCTGAACAAATTATGGTATATGTTGGTGATGGAATACTATTGTGCCAAAAGGTATAATAAAGTTTAGGAATTCCATGGAGACTGGAACGACCTTCAGGAAGTGATGCAGAGTGAAAGGAGCAGAACCAGGAGTACATTGTACACAGAGACTGAGACACTTTGGTACAATCCAACCTAATGGACTTCTCCATTAATGGCAATGCAATGTCCCTGGACAATCTGCAGAGATCTATAAGAAAAAAACACTATCCTCAAGCAGAGGACAAACTGTGGGAGTAAAAACACCAAGGAAATGCAACTACTTGACTACAGGGGTGGAGGGGATATGATTGAGGAGAGACTCTAAATGAACACCCTAATGCAAAAACCAATAACATGGAAATGAGTTTGGATCGAGGATACATGTGATACCCAGTGGAATTGCACATTGGCTAGGGGAATGGCAGGCTTGGGGGTGGAGGAAAAGAAAATGATCTCTGTTTCCAATGAATAACGTATGGAAACAACCAAATAAAATAATGTTTAAAAACTAAAAAAAATATATACTTCTGGACTGCCAATATATATCAAGGACACCAAAAGACAATTCATTCATCCTCTCCACTTCACCATGGGAAAAAAAATTTTACTTTACTGTGAGCCTAAATGTCAAGGAAGTCCTTTTATAGTGAGAAGAAAATGGGATATTCCAAACTGGTTACTTCATGATCTTACGTTTTAATGAATTATATATATGCATATTCACACACGCATGCACATAAATACCTGTAATATTTTCACAAGTATGTGTGTACATTGGACCAGTACACATATGAACATGTGTGAATTTATGTGTATGTTCATATATGTGTGTTTGGTGTATTTGTGTGTCTATTTTATGTGTATGTATATGCTTGACCTTCATTTTCCAGGCTTTTTCTGTCTCAGAGTATCTGTTCATTATATAAGTATGGAGGTTTAAATGTGCCACATCCCATCCTAATCTAAACAAGGCACAATGTGTGTGTGACTATATAGACATATATTTATCCATACACATAACATACTTATACTGCTCATAAATAAAAGCAGATGTTTGGCATCTGGTGACTGAATGTCCATTTCTGTATTTCACCCAAACCAAAATTATCTCTGTGAGGGGAAAAAACAAAACAAAACACTGTTCTGTGTGACAGTTTTAGCTTGCTAGAAATTGTGTGTTGAAAATAAAGTGAACTTTTCATGCTTTTTGGAGTTACAATATTAGAACTTCAGTTGAGAAGTGATTTTGATTTTTAAAAAGCCATGTACTCTAAACTGTCATAACTTTAACAAAGATTTTTCCTTTGGTTTGAAGTTTTCCATGCTTGGCTTCAATCAAGAGAATTGCCAGGTATAGATACAGTTAGATTTCATCTGTTTTTGTTACCAAAATGCAAGTATGGATTTTATCATAGTCAATGGTTACATTTCAACTTTTTCAAAGAAGCTTCACTAATAAATCTTGGCCAAGATGCTAACTTGTCCTTCCTTAAAGTCTTTATGGGACAGGTAGGAGGGTCAGCAGACAGAGTCCCCGGTGCAGAATCAGGAAGATTCATCAGACACATATTATCACCACCTATCTGCCTTATTTTCCAAGGAGCATAATGTTACTATTAATTCAAGAAAGACCATGATCTTGGAATAAATAAGGATAAATAAGAATAATATCCATTCCAGGCATGTAGGTTAGCATATGTAAATTCTAAGAGGAAAAAAAAAACAATGGTAATGCTTCTTTGAAAAAGTTGAAATGTAACCATTGACCATGATAAAATCCATACTTGCATTATGAGATATAAAATGAATAATTTTAATTATATTAAATTACAAAGTTTTTGTACAAACAAAACCGATGAAACTAAGATTAGAATGGAAACAGCAAACTGGGAAAATTTTTACAACAATTTCTCTGATAAAGGGCTCATTTCTCAAATACGTAAAAAAATAAATATTATTTATAAGACTACAAATCATTCTCCTATTGACAAATGGTCAAAGGATATGAAAAGCAGTTTTCAGGTGAAGAAATCAGAGCTACCAATAGCCATGTAAAAATGTATATTCTAAATTCTTCTTAATTAGAGAAATGCAACTTAAAACATCTCTGAGGCACCCACTCACACCCATCATCTAGGATAATGTAAGAGCAAAGGAAAATTATAAAAGTTGAAGGGAATATGGCAAAATTGGGACACTAATGCACTGTTGGTGGAGCTGTGAATGGAATCAATCGTTCTGGTGGGACATTGGAAGTTATGTCCAAAGGGGTATAAAACAATGAATACCCTTTGATGCAGTAATACCAACACTAGGTCTGTAACTCAGATAAAAAAGGTGGTGGGGAAGGACCTACTTGTACAAAAATATTAAAACAGTTCTTTTTGTGGTATCAAAAATTGGAAAGTAAGAGAATGTCCATCAATTGGGGTATATGATGCTGATGAATACTATTGTGCTGTAAGGAAAGAGTTATAAAAGACATACATGAACTGATAGAGAGTAAAATAAGCAGAACCAGGAAAACATTATAGTAACAGAAATATCATGGTATGATAGACTGTGAAAGACTTTAATGTTATTGGCAATACAATGACCCAGGACAATTCTGACAATTCTTTGACATTCATGACAAGGAATGTTATCTACCTCCAGAGAAAGAACTGTTGGAGTTCATTAAACATCCAGGAGATAATTGTTACTCAACAGAAAGGTATGTGTTGAGGAGTAAGATGTAACAATACTGGAAAGATAGGAGGGAGCTAAGTTATCAGAGGTCTCAAAAACTAAATAGCTAGAGTATTTCTTATTTACTATTGGAAGCAGATGGAGCCACTGAAGTTTATAGAGTAGAAGGAATGACATGGTCAGGTCTTGGTTTTAGGAAAATCAGTTTAGTAGCTGAATGAAGGGTGATTTTGAGTGGGGAGAAATTTGAGGGAGGCAAACCCACCTGCAGTTATTGCAATATTCAAGTGAACTGTTGAGAGGCTATACTAGAACAGGGACAGTGTTAGAAGAAAGAAGGGACTTTATTGTAGAGATGTTGCAAAGATAAATGGAAATAGTTTGGATAAGGAGAGCATGGGGGAGGGGGAGGCAGAGAAATGATGAGGAATTCAGCATAACTCCTAGTTTGTGAACCTGAAGGTCAGGGAAAATGGTATTGTCCACTATGGAAATAGGGAAAGTAGGAGGTATGGAAAGTTTAGTGGGAAGAGTTTAGTTAATTTTGGACATATTAAGTTTAAGATGCCTAGTAGATAAAGGGTTAGAGATGTCTGAAAGACAGCTGGAGGTGTAATACTGGAATTCAGGACAGTGATTGGGGGTAATAAAGGTAGATTTGAGAATAATCAGCATAGGGATGGTCATTAAATCCATGGAAGTTGATGACTAAGTGAAAAAGTTATAGAGAGAAAAGAAGAGGGTTCAGGACATAACTCTATGAAGATGATCTATCAAGAGTCAGGAAGAGCAGTCAAATAGGTAGGAAGAAAACCAGGAGAGAATGGAATTCTGAAAACCTAGAAAGAAGAGAATATGAAGGAGATGAGTATGATCAGCAATTTCAAGGGCTGCAGAAGTGAAGGAGAATGAGGATTGAAAAAAGGCAACTGGTTGTGGCCATTAGTAACCTTGGAAATAACAGTTTCAGTGGAACAATAAGAGAAGATAGATTGTAGGGAGTCAAGAAGAGAGTGAGAAGAAAGGAAGTGGAGCCACCTTTTGTAGATGGACCCTTCAAGGAGTTTAACTGTAAGGGGAAGAAGAGAAAAAGGATCAGAGTTAGCAGGGAGAGAAAGATAAAATAAGGGCTTTTTCTGGATAGAGGAGAAATGACCATGTTTATAGATGGTAGGAAATGAGCCAGTAGAAAGGAAGAGACTGAAAATAAGTGAAAAGGTGGGGATGATCAAATGAGTCTGTTGAAGGAGATGGGAAAAAAGAAATTACTTGAACAAATAGAGGATTTAATCTTGATAAAGAGTAAGACTATTCCATCTTGAGAAAGAGGAAGGGAATAAAAGAATGTGGGAGAAAAGGGCTGAAGGGTAAGAGATGAGGAAGGGGGAAGAAGAGGAAACTTATGGTGAATGGTCTCATTTTTTTCTGTAAAACATGATGTAAGTTTCTCTGCCAAGATTGGGGTCAATGAGGGTTTGAGAGAGGATATAAAGGTTTAGAATCTCCATTGATCTAAGGCTGGCAGGACCAAAGTTGGGGTCACTAGGATTGGAGTAGTGTATGACATAGTTGGGCTTGAAGCAAACTTTCTTTCCACCTGTGTCCAGTAAGATAGATCATGTGGACACACACACACACACACACACACACACACACACACACACACACAAACACTTGCAATTCACATAATGAGAGGAAAATCTTACAACCTTCACAATAAAGGTTCTGCTGCTGAGAAACAAATCTGAGTAAGTGGGGCAACCTGTAGGTCCACTCTACTGGGAGCCCTTGAAGCTGAAAGGCAAACCTGAAGGGTTATAAGGAGTCAGCTTGCTACTAACCAGTCCCAACCTACTGTGGAAAGGGCTCTGAAAGAAAAAGTATTATTTTTACTCAGATCCCAGTGCCTTATGGGACATAGTTGAAGTTAAATTTCAAGCATTCCTCTACTTCTTCAGGCTACTCCTAGAAGCAGTCTGAGACCAGTGCCTCTTTACCAGTCTCAGGAATTTGTGGTAGTGAAGGGGAAGTGGTATGTCAGCTCTGAAGATTAAGTAGTTTGAAAACTTGGGCCAGGGCTAAGGAAAGAAGCAAGGACTGAACCTAGGCAGAGAAAACTACAGAAGAGGTGGGACCAAGAGTCAAACCACTTGGAGAGCAATGGAAATGAACTCATCCTATATACAGCTTAGATATTCTAACAAAGTTACATACATTTATAGAACATATTCTACCTGTCAGTACAAAGCTGAAGCTTGTTTATCTCCCTCTAGACTTCTATCATCTGTGCACTTTTAAAAAACCCTAATCTTTTGTTGTAGAACTGACATTGTGTATTGGTTCTAAGGCAGAAGAGTGGTCAGGGCTAGGCAACTGGGGTTAAATGATTTCCCCAGGGATCATATAGCTCAAAGTATGTGAAGGCAAATTTGGGCCGAGTTTCTCTCTCTCTCTCTCTCTCTCTCTCTCTCTCTCTCTCTCTCTCTCTCTCTCTCTCTCTCTCTCTCTCTCTCTCTCTGTTTAGGGTATCTTTCTTTTTTATTTTATTTATTTATTTTTATTCTGGAAAGTTTTATTATTTATTTATTTTTCTTTTAAAACATTTCAATTTGGTCATTTACAAACATTATTCCTTAGAAACAAAGATCATTTTCTTTTCCTCCCTTCTCCCCTCCTACCACCCTTCCCATTGGTGATGTGTGATTTCTCTGGGTATCACATGTGTCTTTGATGTGAACTTATTTTCATGTTATTGGTTTTCGCATTAGGGTGTTCATTTAGTCTTTCCACAATAATATCACCTCCATCCCTGTAGTCAAGCTGTGGCCCTTCATTGGTGTTTTTGCTCCCATCATTTGTCCTCTGTTTGACGGTAGTGTTTTTGTCTCCTTGACCCTTCAGGTTGTTTAGGAACATTGTATTGACACTAATGGAGAAGTCCATCACCTTCGATTGTACTACAGTGTATCAGCCTCTGTATACAATGTTCTTCTGGCTCTGCTCTTTTCACTCTGCATCACTTCATGGAGGTTGTTCCAGTATCCATGGAATTCCTTCCTTTTAGCACAATACTATTCCATCACCAACATATAACACAATTTGTTCATCCATTCTCCAATTGAATGGGATCCCCTCCATTTTTTTTACAACCACAAAGAACACAGCTATGAATATTATTGTGCATGTATTTTTACTTATTAACTCTTTTGGGGTACAGACACAGAAGTGCTATGGCTGGATCAAAAGGCAAACAGTTATTTAGCACCCTTTGGGCAAAGTTCCAAATTGCCCTCCAAAATGGTTGGATCAATTCAAAACTCCATCAGAAATAAATTAATGTCCCAACTTTGCCACATCCCCTCCAACATTCATTATTTTCCTTTGCTGTCATGTTAGCCAATCTGCTAGGTGTGAGGTGATGGTAGAACATCATGTCATCCCCAAAGAGCGATAACTTGGTCTCCTCCTTGAATATTTTAATGCCTTCAATTTCTTTTTCTTCTCTAATTGCTACAGCTACTGTTTCTAGTACAATGTCAAATAGTAGAGGAGATAATGGGTATCCTTGTTTCACTCCTGATCTTATTGGGAATGCATCTAGTTTATCCCCATTGCAGATGATATTAGCTGATGGTTTTAGATATATACTGTTTATTATTTTTTAGGAATGACTCTTCTATTCCTATGCTTTCTAGTGTTTTTAATAGGTATGGGTGTTGTATTTTATCAAAGGCTTTTTCTGCATCGATTGAAATAATCATGTGGTTCTTGTTGGTTTGCTTATTGATATGGTCAATGATGTGGATGGTTTTCCTAATATTGAACCAGCCCTGCATCCCTGGTATAAATCCTACGTGATCATGGTGGATGACCCTTCTGATCACTTGCTGGAGTCTTTTTGCTAGTATCCTATTTAAGATTTTTGCATCTATATTCATTAGGGAGATTGGTCTATAGTTTTCTTTCTCTGTTTTTGACCTGCCTGGTTTTGGAATCAGTACCATGTTTGTGTCATAAAAGGAGTTTGGTAGAACTCCCTCTTTGCTTATTATGTCAAATAGTTTATATAGTATTGGGATTAACTGTTCTCTGAATGTTTGATAGAATTCACTTGTGAATCCATCAGGCCCTGGGGATTTTTTCTTAGGGAGTTCTTTGATGGCCTGTTGGATTTCCATTTCTGATATGGGATTATTTAAGAATTCTATTTCCTCTTCTGTTAGTCTAGGCAGTTTGTATTTTTGTATATATTCATCCATATCACTTAAATTGGTATATTTATTGCCATATAATTGGGCAAAGTAATTTTTAATGATTGCCTTAATTTCCTCTTCCTCAGAGGTGATGTCCCCCTTTTCATCTTTGATGCTGTTAATTTGCTTTTCTTCCTTCCTTTTTTTAATTAGATTGACCAGTACTTTGTCTATTTTGTTTGTTTTTTCAAAGTACCAGCTTCTTGTCTTATTTATTAAATCAATAGTTCTATCACTTTCGATTTTATTAATTTCTCCCTTAATTTTTAGGATTTCTAGTTTGGTTTTCTGCTGGGGGGTTTTAATTTGGTCACTTTCGAGTTTTTTCATTTGCATTTCCAATTGATTGATCTCTGCTCTCCCTAGTTTGTTAATATATGCACTCAGGGATATGAATTTACCTCTGATTACCGCTTTGGCTGCATCCCAAAAAGTTTGAAAGGATGTCTCGCCATTGTCATTTTCCTCGATGAAATTATTAATTGTTTCTATGATTTCTTCTCTAACTAAACGATTTTTGGAGTATCATATTGTTTAGTTTCCAATTAGTTTTTGATTTGGTTTTCCATGTACCATTACTGATCATTATTTTTATTGCCTTGTGGTCTGAAAAGGCTGCATTTATTATTTCTACTTTTCTGTATTTGTGAGCCATGTTTTTGTGACCTAATGTATGGTCAATCTTTGTGAATGTTCCATGTGTTGCTGAGAAGAAGGTGTATTCCTTTTTATCCCTATTTATTTTTCTCCATATGTCTATTAATTCTAATTTTTCTAAGATTTCATTCACTTCTTTCACCTCTTTCTTATTTATTTTTTTATTTGATTTATCTAAATTTGATAATGGTTGGTTCAAATCTCCCACTAATATGGTTTTACTGCTATTTCTTCCTTCAATTCTCCTAGTTTCTCCATTAGAAATTTGGGTGCTATATTATTTGTTGCCTATATGTTGATTAATGATATTTCCTCATTATCTAAAGTCCCTTTTAACAAAATATAATTACCTTCCCTATCCCTTTTGATCAGGTCTATTTTTGTTTTGGCTTTATCAGATATCATGATTGCCACTCCTGCCTTCTTTCTGTCAGTTGAGGCCCAGAAGGTCTTACTCCATCCTTTAATTCTGACCTTGTGGGTGTCTACCCGCCTCATGTGTGTTTCTTGGAGACAACATATGGTAGGGTTTTGGATTCTAATCCATTCTTCTATTCGTCTACGTTTTATGGGTGAGTTCATCCCATTCACGTTCAATGTTATGACTGTCACTTGTGGACTCCCTAGCATTTTGATATCCTTCCCTAATTCTAACCTTTCTTCTTCAGTTCTACCTTTTAGTCCAGTGATTTACTTTAAATCCGTCCCCCTTGTATTTCCCTTTCTACCCCCCTCCCTTCTTATTCCCTCCCTTATTTTGCCCTGTAGTCTTTTTAAAAATTCCCCACCCACCCTCTCCCTCCCTTGTACTGATTCCCTCCCCACCAGTCTGTTTTTTACCCTTCTACTCCCCTATAGGGCACAAATCTATTCTCTTCGGATTGAATTGTTCTTCCCTCTTTGGGTCAGTTTCAAAGTATGTAAGAGTTGAGTATTTCCAATCTCCAACCTCTTTACCCTTCCAGTGTATCGATGTTCTCCCCCCTCCCACCATGCACTCTGGGTTTGGGGGGATAGGTCTTGGGACCTTCTTTCTGTCTACCCCTTAGATCTGAGTGATCTAGGGTTCTGGCCTTTGGGGTGTGGTACCTTTTGATCCAGGTCCAGGAGGAGGTTTCCCCAGGTCTATCCTGTTGTTCGGCTTGAATTTCGGTGGCCTAGGAGCACTCTGTTTGCGATCAGTAAGGAAGGGTTTCCGAGGTCTGAACTTTCACTGCTTCTACACCGCTATCTTGACCGGAAGTCTCCTCATGTGTGTTTCTTGAAGACAATATATGGCAGGATTTTGTATTCTAATCCATTCTGCTATTCATCTACATTTTATGGGTGAGTTTATCCCATTCACGTTCAATGTTATGACTGTCACTTGTGGACTCCCTAGCATTTTGATATCCTTCCCTAATTCTAACCTTTCTTCTTCAGCTCTACCTTTTAGTCCAGTGATTTACTTTAAATCAGTCCCCCTTGTCCCCTCCCTTGATATGTTTCCCTTTCTAGTCCCTCCCTTTATGTTCCCTTCCCCTCACCCCTCTTATTCCCTCTCTTTTTTGTGTTCCCTCCCCGCTACCCCCCTTGGTTTTTTGTTCTCCCTTCCCTTGTTGGGTAAGATAGAATTCAAGATCTCAATGGATCTGGATATTCTTCCCTCTCAGAGTTGATTTCCCTGAGAATAAGGTTTAAGTAAGAACTCTCTTCCTATCCTTCTTATAGGAGTTTTCTTCCCCTCCCCTTCCTGTGTGAATCTTTGTGTGAGAAAGATTATTCTATTTGGTCTTTCTTTTCCCCCTATTTACACATTACATTTTCCCCACATGTTAGTATACATAGATTGATATAAATGTATTCCTTATAGAAGAGAGTTTGAGTAAAAGAAAAAGATAATGTTTTTCTCCTTTCCCCTTTCCTTCATATTTACCTTTTCAGGTATTCCATGCGCTTTGTTTTTCAATATCGAACTTTCCACAGAGCTCTGGTCTTTTCTTTGCAAAAACTTGGAAATCTTCTATTTTGTTGAATGCCCATACTTTCCCTTGGATGTATATAGTCAGTTTTGCTGGATAGCTGATTCTTGGTTGAAGACCCAGCTCTCTTGCCTTTTTGAAAATCATGTTCCATGCCTTATGGTCATTTAGAGTAGAACTTGCAAGGTCTTGTGTGATCCTGATTGGCATTCCTTTATATATAAATTGTCTTTTTCTGGCTTCTTGTAGGATTTTTTCTTTTGTTTGATAGCTTTGGAATTTGGCAATTAGATTCCTGGGAATTGTCTTTTTGGGATTTAGTGTAGAGGGTGTTCTGTGAGCTCTGTGAGTGGCTATATTGCCCCCTTGTTCTAGAATCTCTGGACAATTTTCTTTGATTATATCTTGAATTACGATGTCGAGTTTGGTGTTTATTTCTGGCTTTTCTGGAAGTCCAATTATTCTTAAATTATCTCTTCTTCCTCTATTTTCCAAGTCTGTCACCTTGTCAGTGAGATATTTCATGTTCTCTTCTAATTTCTTTATCTTTTGGCTTTGCTTTATTAATTCTTGCTAGTTGTCTTTGAGTTGCCTGATTCTGACTTTTAAAGCCTGGTTTTCCTTTTCACTTTGGTCAAACTGGTTTTATAGATGCGTGAATTTCTTTTGCATTATTTCCCACTTTTCCTCCCAGAGGGCTTGTATCTTTTTGATCCTTTCTGATTCAACTTCTTCATGGGTTTGTGGAGACTTTCCATTTCCTTTGGAAGGATTTGGAGCATTTGTTTGTGTTTCCTCTTCTATCTCCTCTGTATTTTGTATTTTTGCTCCATAAAATGTTTCCAACATTGCCCCCTTCTTCTTGTTTTTCTTGGAATTTTGGGTCTTTTCTGTGCTGTTTGCCATCTCTATCTGAGTGGGGAGGTCTAGCTTTTCTTATCTCTGTCTGGTGTTCAGAGGCTTTATTCCCAGGCAAATTGTCCATTTGCAGGTGTTACTGCTCTCAGTTCCCTCCCGATTCTTCTTCATTGCCTTACTTCCATGCTCTGAGCCTGGCTTGCCACTGTCCGCGAAGTATCTCAGAGCCTTTGTGGGCCAGAAGGGCCTGCACTCTGAGGGGGGTGTGGCTGTGGCTTCCCAGAGCTCCGAGGGCTGGTGATAGGATTAACCTCAGACTGAGTATTGTAAACCTTAAAATTTCTTAGACTTATAAATGTTGGAAATTTCACCATTGGGAAATTTCATACTTGAAAAATTTCCTACTGATAGTCTGTTGGAATGTGAACCCCCTTGACATGGGAGGGTCTTTCTCCTCCCTACTTAAAGTTACTTTAGGACAGAAACCTTTTGCAGATTGATTTTAGAATTGATACAATAGAGATACTGACCCCTTTGCACATGTCTGTTGAAGGTCATATTCTCAAATAATTAAATCTTGATCTTTGCTGCAGCCCTTCCTAAATCCAGTTACCCTGAGTAGGGTGGAGATTGGAAGTTCCAAGACCTGGTTCTGTCATTCCAAGTATCTCTATTGTATCAATTCTAAAATCAATCATGACTCAAAGAACTTCCTGTTCTATGCTTAAGCATAGGTCAAAGCCTATTGTTCAGCAAAAGGTTTCTGTCCTAAAGTAATCTTAAGTAGGGAGGAGGAAGACCCTCCCGTGCCAAGGGGGTTCACATTCCAATAGACTATCAGTAGGAAATTTTTCAAGTATGAAATTTTCCAATGGTGAAATTTCCAACATTTATAAGTCTAAGAAATTTTAAGGTTTACAGTATGCCCTGAGGCAGGGACCTTCGGTGAGACTCAGATGGAAGGATCTGGTCAGGGGGCTACTGGCTTCTCCTGTCTCTCTCTGTTTCCCTGCTGTCTGGGTGCCTCCTCAACTGGGTCAGGTTGTTTTCAGGATGCGGCCTTCAGGATAGCCGGCCCTGAGGCTCTGAGGTTCTCTCTGCTGCCTCGGACTCAGTGCTCTGGGTTCGGGGGATGCTTCCTGGGACCTTCCTTATGCCTACCCCTTAGGTCTGAGTGATCTCGGGTTCTGGCTTTTGGGGGGGGCTATACCTTTTGATCCAGGTCCAGGTCCAGGAGGAGGATTCCCAGGGTCTATGCTGTTGTTCATTTTGAATTTTGGTGCCTTAGGAGCATATAGTTTGAGTTCGGTAGGGAAGGGTTTCCGGAGATCTGAACTTTAGCTTTCTCTAAGCTGCCATCTTGACAGGAAGTCTGGGTTTTTTTTTTTAACCCTTACCTTCCATCTTGGAGTCAATACTGTGTATTGGTTCCAAGGCAGAAGAGTGGTAAGGGCTAGGCAATGGGGGCCAAGTGACTTGCCCAGGGTCACACAGCTGGGAAGTGACTGAGGCCAGATTTGAACCTAGGACCTCCCATCTCTAGGGCTAGCTCTCAATCCACTGAACTACCCAGCTGCCCCCTGGATTTTGTTTTCTAATGCTATTTGCTTCTGCTTTATGGGTGAATTCATACCATTCACATTCAAAGTTATAATTACTTCCTGTGTGTTCCCCAACATTTTGATTTTCTCTCCTTGTTCTGCCCTTTCCTCTTTCATTATTTCCTTCTCCACCAGTGTTCTGTTTTTAATTAGTCCCACTAATCCCCAACCCTATTTTACTTTCCTTTCTCCCCCCTCCCTTCTTATTCCTTCTCTCATTTTTGTTTTGGGGTCTTTTTACACTATCCCCCACATTCTTCCCCACATGTATTGTTTCCTTCCCCATACTCTCTTTCAGTCTCCTCCCTTTTATTCCCCTTTTATTTTTTTAGAGTCTATAAAATTCCTTTCCCCCTTTTTCCCTTCCCCCCTTTTTTTAAACTCCCTGCCCCACTCCCCTCCTTAGTTTTCCCCTCTCAACTTCCCTATAGGGTAATATAGAATTCAATAACCCAATGGATCAAGATGCTCTTCCCTCTTGGAATTGATACCAATGAGAGTAAAGTTTGAGTATTACCTTTCAGCACTCTCTTCCTTTCCTTCTCATAGTTGCATTCTCCCCCCCCATGTCCCTTTTTGTGTATAGATTATTCTAATTTTCTTATTCCTTCAAGTTTTTCTTGATGCCATCTTTTCTCTTCCACTCACAACTTCCTTTCTTCTTCTTTATTTTAGATATTATTTTAAACCACAGAGTACCCAAATCTCTACCTATGGATAATTCTTCTAACTACTATAATAATAAATACAATTTTGATAGTTACAAATAATATTTTTCTATATTGGACTATAGACAATTTGGCCTTATTGAGGCCCTTAAAGAAAAATAAACCCCCTCTTTCTTATTTACCTTTTTATATTTCTCTTGGTTTTTGTATTTTGATGTCAGATTTTCTGTTTAGTACTGCTCTTGTCTTTACAAATACTTGGAAATCTTCTATTTTGTTGAATGCCCATACTTTCCCCTGGAAGTATATAGTCAATTTTGATGGGTAGTTGATCCTTTGTTGTAGACCCAATTCTCTTGCCTTTCTGAATATCACATACCAAGCCTTGCAGTCTTTTATTGTGGAGGCTTCCAGATCCTGTGTAATCCTGATTGGTACTCCTTGATATCTAAATTTTCTCTTTCTGGTTTCTTGTAATATTTTCTCCTTACCTTGGAAGCTCTTGAATTTGGCAATTACATTCTGGGGGGATATATTTTGAGGATTTAGTGTAGCAGGTGATCTATGGACTCTTTTGATGTCTGTTTTGCCCTCTTATTGTAGAACCTCAGGGCAGTTTTCTTGGATAATTTCTTGTATTATGATGTCAAGGTTTCTGTTCCTTTCCAGTTTTTCAGGTAGGCCTATGATTCTCAAATTGTCTCTCTGAGATCTATTTTAAAGGTCAACCACACTCTCAATAAGATATTTTGTGTTGCCTTCTAATCTGTCATTCTATTGACTTTGCTTTATTAATTCTTGCTGCCTTGTCAGATCATTGGCTTCTACTTACCCAATTCTAGTTTTTAATGACTGATTTTCAGCTAAAATCTTTTGATTTTACTTTTTGGTTTGATATATACTGCTTTTCGTGACTTCCAGCAGATTGATTCTGCTCTTCAATTTGCTTATTATTTCATTTGATTTGGGGGATTCAATTTCCAAGTGAGAGATCCTGTCTTTTAAAGTTTTTTTTTCTTTTTGAACTACTCATTTTTCTTGCTACATCTTTTCCATTTTTCTCACAATCTTGGATTTAAAGTCTTCAAGAACTCATGATCAATTTCCATTTTTTCAAAGGTTTGAGTTCATTTCATTGTCATTTTTTGCTGTCTCTTCTTTAGTCTGGGTTTTTCTGCATGAAAAATAGCATGGGTTAAAGTTTTCTTGTTGGGTTTCTTGGTGTTTGTAGATTTTAGTTTTGGGATGTTGGTTGCCGTTGCCTTGTCTGGCCTGATGTCTAAATTAGGAATGTGGGTGATCTTTGTATTGGGCTCTGGAGAGGTTTTTGCCCTGAGGATATTTTTCCCAGTCCTCAGCAGGGTCCAGCTACTCTCAGTGGTAGGTCCAGCCCCCAAGAACTTAAAGATTGCCTCTCATAGGTCTGGGTGTGGAGTGTAGGCATGTCTCTGTATTGAGCACTGACGAGGTTTTTACCCACAGGATATTTTTCCTGTCTCCGGGGCATTTTGCTTTGAGCTACTTCTCTCTGCCCAAGCTCCACACCCTATCTTCAAGTTTCCACAGTTTTCTGGAGTCCCTAGTCATGCTGTTCTTAGGGCAGGACCAGTCCCTTAGAATTTAAAAACTGCCTGGAAGAGGTCTGGGTGTGTAGTGTTGCTGGAGAGGTTTTTGCCCAAAGGCATTTTTTTGGGTTCTCCATGGTGTTTTTCTGTGAGCCACCCCCTCTCCCCAAGCTCTGTATCCTATCTCCTCATTTCCTTAGCCTCCTGGGGTCTCTAGTCTTGCTGTTCTTACGGGCAGGTCTAGACCCTTAGAACTTAAATATTGCCTTGGAGAGGTCTGGGTTGTAGATTGTCACTATTGTCACTAGAGAGTTTTTTGCCCCAAGGCTTTTTTTTTTCAATTCTCTGTGGCATTTTGCTGTGAGCTGCCCCCTCTCCCCAAGCTCTGCACCATATCTCAATGTTTCCTCACACTCCCAGTATTCAAAGTCTAGTTTCTCTTAGGGGTAAGTCTGTGTTGACCTCAGCCAGCCTCCCTCCTAGAACTTAGAAGTTTGTCCCATGCTTGCTCAGACTTTGGAAAGGAAGGTAAAGTGGGAGGGGGTGATGAGCTCACACCTTGGTGGGGGAAATTTCACCCCCCCCTTTAGAATGGAAATTCCTAACTTTGCCTACCTTCCGTGCTGTATCCTACCATGGAACATCTTCGCTTATTTGACTTTGCTTTTGTTGTTTTGAGGCACTCTGTCTTAATTGGTGGAGAGGATAAGAGCTCTGCTTCTACTCTGGAGCCATCTTGACCTGTAATTCTAAGGACATCTCAAATACCTATTTTTAAAACGTATACACATTTTCTTAGATAATTGGCTACATTTTCAATTTGCTAGCATGTAGATAGTGCTTTAAGACTTTTAAAGTGCTTTACCAATGTATCATTTTATCTTTTATCATAACAACAATGAGAGAGAGACAGAGAGAGAAAGAGAGAGAGAGAGTGAGTGAGAGAGAGAAAAAGAGAGAGAGACAGAGACAGAGAGAGAGAAAAAGAGAGAGAGAGGGAGAAAGAGAGAGAGAGAGAGAGAGAGAGAGAGAGAGAGAGAGAGAGAGAGAGAGAGAGAGAGAGAGAGAGAGAGAGAGAGAGAGAGAGAGAGAGAGAGAGAAAGAGAGAGAGAGAGATCCGAGAGATCCAATGATTTGCCTGGGGTCACACAACTTGTAAGCCTTTCAGTTAGGATTTGAACTCAGTTTTTCTTAACTTCAGGTCCAGTCCTTGATTCACTAGCTGCCAATGATTAAGTTATTTCTCTGTGTCCTGTCTTAGAGATCAAAGTGTTTTGTTTGCATACCATTTATGTTCCTTTAATGTTTATTTTTTGTTTTGATTGAATTTATTTGTATTACCATTTGTTCTTTCTTCCTGTTTATTCAATTTCATTTCATTTGTAGCTACACATCCTTTCCTTTCCCTACCTCTTTCTTACTTATTGAAAAGTTTAAAAAAATGCATTGACTTTTTCTGAGTAGTTCATAGGCTACTTAAAGTACGTGTTCCTAAAAACATAAATCTTGTTTCCTCTATTAAAAAAAATAACTACAGTTTTCTGAGACAGATATGGCCTTGTTACATAAATGATGAATATATAGAAGAAAGACATAAAATCTGTATATTAATAGCTTTAATGAATATCTAAGCAAAATGTTAATAAAATATAAAAAAGTGATTATAACAACTTTTTAAAAAGGTTGATATAGTTGTACTTGAAGATTTATAACAAGGTGAAAAATTACTAACTTTTTTAAGAATTTGGGATTAATTAAATATTAGAACTATAAATGTAAAAGGCCATATCAATGACAAGACAATAATATGATCTTAGCAATAGATACAGGAAATAACACAATCCAAATGACACTATATTTCTAAAAATTTAAAAGGATATTATATTTTTGGTTTTCCAATTTTTTTATGGGGGGAAAGACCTTGCTTCTCTTCTGTTTCAGAATGATAATGAAGTAGTGCCATCAATCTACATCAATGGAGGGGATGTTTTCATCTCTCTCTTTGTTTTAAATGACAAAACAATATATTTAGCAGTCAGTGCCAGGGAAGGGAGAGAGTCAGTCCAAGGAAAGCACTAGCATTCTGGAAATCCTTACAACTCAATCTGAGCTTTGTTTTGTTTTGAAACCTTTTTAAAACGATAGTTCTAAAATTTGAATCTGCAGATGTTTTATGAAACCACAGACCCTTCTTTTAGAGAAAAGTAGATGATTTATTGGAAACCCATCAGAGGACACTCAGAGCTATGCCTGAATCCCATTTGTCATTTTGTTTCTCTCTTTGCCAAGTCCACTTGTTCATCAGGGACATATGTGTGGAACTGGGTAAAAAGGCAGGTGGCAAACATATTTGAAAACTCCTAATTCAGATCAACTTGGGCTCATGTGAATTTACTTTACTGAGTACATAGGACCTACAGCATAGAATCAGAGTATCACAGATCACAGGAATACAGATTTAAACTTGGAAGTCAGTCAATCAACAACAAATATTTATTAAGCATTTTCTATGTGTGTTAAACATAGGGTTTTTTTAAAGGCAAAAAACAATCATTGCAACAAGGGATCTCATATTCTAATGGAGGATGCAACATGCAAATAGCATGAACATGCAAAATATGTACAGAGTATATTGCAAATAATCTCAGAGGGAAGGGAGGATCAGACTTACTTTTTTATACTTAAAAAAGAACAAGAAGAAAAGGTCAGAAGTTAAAAAAAAACAAATTTAGGATTGATGTAAAGAAAAATAGTCACATAATAATTAATGTTATCTAAAAGAACAATGAGATGCCTTGAGAGGGTGATTGAAGATACTCAAACATAGGCCAGAAATAGGTAGTATATCATGTGTGCCTACTGGGAAATACCATCTATCTATCTCTATATGGTTTTTTCTATTATTAATTATTATTATTATTATTATTATTAATCATAGGGTCATAGATCTAAAACTTGAAGGAACATTAGAGACCACAAAGTTACAGCATCACAGGATTGGAAAACAAGAGTTAGAAGAGACCTCAAAAATCTATCATTTCATTTAACAAATAAGCAAATGAGTCCCAAAGGGCTTTAAGTGGCTTATCTGAAGTAGTGATGGTAAAACTCATCTTCAAGGCAAGGTCTTTTGATTTCAAATTTAGCAAATTTCCCGTTAAAACAAGTTGCCTGACAGCCTGCTGAGTTCCTTTCCAACTCAAAAATCCCATTTTTATGAGCGTGAAATATGCATATTTATTCTTAATTATTTAAACAAAATCTCTATTTTATTGGTGTGTATTCTTTCTTCATTAACTAAAATTTCAAAATTCTGAGTTAATTTTAATTTTAATGTAATTAATCTTAATTTACTGTTATAAAAAAAGAAAAAGAAAACAAAAAGGACATTGTTGTTAACTTGGTAATACTTGTAGCTAATATTCATAGTGCCTTTAGATTTGCAAAGCACTTGAAGTAAATTATCTTATTTGATTCTCACAATTACTCTGGCAGATAGGAACTAATATTATTTACAATTAACAGAAGAATTTGAGACTAAGAGAACTCATGTGAATTGTCCAGGGTCACATAGCTAATAAATATCTGAGGAATGAATTTCTGAATCCAACTTGAACATTATGCAGTAGTCAAGTCTTTTCCTTCTTATTCTCTTCCTTTTTCTCCTCCTCATTTTTCTTTCTTTTTCTCCTTTATTCTTCATTTTTCTTCTTCTTCCTTCTCCTTCTGCTCTTCTTTATCCCCATGTTTTTTTAACTTTTTCCTTCTTTTTATCTTCCTCTTCTATATCCTCTACTATTATCACTTATAAGAAATTACTATGTAATTAGGGCAATATTTGTGTTAAAAAATCACTGTTTCTTTTTAACCAAAGAGAAAGTAAGCACCATTGAAATAACAGTACACATTTCCAAAATAATCAATATAAGCCACTCTTATTTTAATTCAGGTTTTGACTCAAACTATTATCTGTATGATTTGTTCAAGATACAAATGGGAATGTGTAATGAGAGGAGCAAAACTACAAGTAATACAGGGGGAAAAGAAGGGGTGAATATAAGTAAACCACAGAAAAAGAAAAAAGAAATTACAATCAAGAGCTTCTATCCAGGCAATGAACAAAGAGCAAATGAGACAGAGGAGGATAAAGGAACATCAAGCAAAAACACAGAAACTCCAGTGAATTGGACACAGGCTTTGGACAAACTCAAAATGCAATTTAAAAAAACAATTAAGAGAGGCTGAAGATAACTGGAAAAAGAACTTAAAAAGCAAAATAAATCATCTGGGAAGATAAAATAGTATCTTGAAAGCCAAAATTAATCAGCTTGAAAATGAGTTAAATGAGATGAAAGGTCAGAAGGAGAAAGATGACCATAGAGTCAGGGACAAAATGCCGTCTTTAAAAACTAGAATCCAATAACTAGAAGCAATTAACTTCACAAGCCAGTAGGAAAATATAAAACAAGATCAAAAGGATGAAAAAATTGAAGAAAATATGAAACACCTCATCTACAAAATAGAAGATTTAGAAAACAGGTCCAAGGGAAACAGCTCAAGAAATATTGGTTTACTGGAAGATCATGACAAAAGAGAAAACCTGGACATCATTCTATAGGAAATTATCCAAGAAAATTGCTCCCACATTCTAGAGCTAGAGGGGAAAAGTGGGGATTGAAAAAAAAATCCAGAGATCACCTCCTTTCCTTAATCCCCAACTGATAAGACCCAGGAATGTTATAATCAAATTCAAAAATTATGAAACCATGGAAAAAATATTATAAGCTGCTAAGAAGTCATTCAAATACCATGGAACTACAGTTAGGATAAAACAGGATCTGGCTGTATCTACAATGAAGGACTAAAAGACATGGCATGTAATATTCTGTAAAGCAAGGGAACTAGGTCTACAACAAAGAATCATCTACCCAGCAAAAGTGACTATATTCTTTCAGGGGAAAGTATGGTCATTTAATAAAATAAAAGATGTCCAAGCATTCATAAAGGAAAGACCAGACCTGAACAGAAAGCTTGATGCCCAAACACAGAACTCAAGAGAATCACCAAAAGGTAATTAAGGAAGGGGGAAAAAAACCTTTTTTAAGAAACCCAAAAAGTTAAAATGATATGTATCCCTAAAAGATAAGAGGATATTGGTAACTCTTAAAAATTGTTATTATCACCTGGGTAGCTAGAAGAATTATACTTAGAGGGAATAGTGACTAACTGTATAGGATGAAATGCCAAGAAAAAATATGTATATATATATATATATATATATATATACATATATGTATGTATGCATAAATACATATATATGTGTATATATATATATATGTATGTATATATATATATGTATATAACTAGAGCAAAAAAAAGAGGTTAATACTAAGAGAAATGGGAAAAGAAACAAAATGGGGTAAACTTATATGTCATAAAGAAGCTCACGGCAGGAGTGGGGGAGAATGCCAATATACTGGAAGGGTAAAGAGGTTGGAGACAGGAAATACTTAATTCTTACATACACTGAAATTGCATAAAAGAGGGAAGAACAATCAAATACATTGGGGCAGAGAATAGATTTTCTCCCTATACAAAAGTAGAAGGGTAACAAACTGACTTGTGGGGATGGAAGCAATGCAATGGAGGGAGATAGTGAGGGTAGTTTAAAAAGCTCATGAGGAAAATAAGAGGGGAATAAGAAGGGAGGAAGAGTAGAAAGGGAAATAAAATAAGGGGGAGAATTAGGGGGACTAATTAAAAACAAAACACTTCTGTAGAAAGAAATAGTGAAAGAAGAAAGGATAGGACTAAAAGAGAAAATCAAAATGTTGGGAAATACACAGCTAGCAATCATGACTGAATGTGAATATAATGAACTCACCTATAAAATGCAAGCAAATAGGTGAGTGGGTTAGAAACCAAAATCCTACCATATGTTGTCTACAAGAAACACACATGAGGAAGGTAGACAGACATAGGGTAATCTATTGGCATCAACTGAGAAAAAGAAGGCAGGAGTTGCAGTCATGATATCTGACAAAGCCAAAGTAAAAATAGAGCTAGTTAAAAGAGATAGGGGAGGTAAATACATGCTGATAAAAGGGAGTATAGATAATGAGAAAATATCAGTACTCAACATGTATGCACCAAATGGCATAGCATCCAAATTTCTAAAGGAGAAACTAGTAGAGATCAAGGATTAAATAGACAGAAAAACTGTATTAGTGGGATACCTGAACCTTCCTCTATCAGATCTAGATCAATCAAGACAAAAAATAAATAAGAAAGAAGTAAGAGAAGTGAATGCAATCTTGGAAAATTTAGAGTTAGTAGATGTGTGGAGAAAAATAAATAGGGACAAAAAGAATACACCTTATATTCAGCAGCACATACTACATTCCAAAGATTGACCATGTACTCGGGCGTAAAGACATGGCAAACAAGGGCAAAAGAGCAGAAATAATAAATGCAAACTTTTCATATCACAATACAATAAAAATAAATTATTATTAAGAGCACATGGAGAGGCAAATAAAAAATTAATTACAAATTAAATAGTATGATTCTCCAAAATTGGTTAGTTAATGAACAAATCATATAAAGAATAATTTCATTGAAGAAAATGACAATGATGAGAAATCCTTTCAAAATCTGTGTGATTCAGCCAAAGCATATCCTTGAGTTCTTATATTAACAAATTATGGAGGGCAGAGGTCAATGAATTGGGCATGCAAATTAAAAAACAAGAAAATTTAAAAAATTAAAAATCCTCAGATGAAAATTAATTAGAGATCCTAAAAATTAAAAGAAAAATTAATTAAAGCAAAAGCCAAAGAACTATTGATTTAATAAATAAGACTAGAAGCTGGTACTTTGAAAAATAAAATAAAATAGACAAATTACTGGTCAATCTAAGTAAAAAAAGGAAAGAAGAAAACCAAATTAATAGTAACAAAGTTGAAAAGGGAGACCTCACTTCTAATAAAGAGGAAATTAAGGCAAACTTTAAAAAATATTATGCCAAAAGAACTTCGGGTGAACATGGCAGCAGTGCAGACACAGGACTCTTCCTCTCCTCAGCACCTACCTCAAAAGACCAAAAAAAACCCCAAATTCATATGAATGAAGGGACTCTACAGTAGGGCTCAGTATTGAAGGTACATGGGAGTTGGGCATTTCCATACTATAAGGGGGGTGACAACACTCCCACCAAAACATGAGCTAATCAACCCTTCCCCTCCACCTATCAGAGCTAGAGTTAGAGCCAGCATGTGCTAGAATCAGTGAGTGTGCCAGGGGAACCTCTAGAGGGAGTGAGGGGCACCTCTAGGTCCTTGGCAACTGACTAAGACCACGAAAGATCTAGTCCTGAGAACAACTGGACCTGAAACCCTAGCCGGCTGAAGAGCACAGACTGTAGGCACTTGAAGGAAGATATCACAGAGAAGGGCAGCAAACAGCAGAAGCTGCAGAGATTTGAGAGCTGGGCTCAGGCAAAATCCTTGCTCCTTAGCTCCATACAAAGAGAGCCTGCCCATGTCACTCAGCTTTCTGACTGGAAATGGAAGTAAAAACCACCAGAGTGATGGCAAATAGTGCCCAGGAACAACAACTTCCCAACACTAAGAAAAAAACAAGAAGAAGGGGTTGACCCTGGCTAATTTTTATGAAGAAAAACCTAGGCTACAGAGGAAATAGGAGAGGAAGTACAAATAAATGCCCCAAAACTTTCCAACAAAGGGAAGCTCTTGAAGAATTTAAATTCTTAAATCCATAAATTATAAACCTTCTGGCAAGAAAAGTCGGAACTGGTTGAAAGAGAAAATAGCAGTTTAAAGGACAAGAACTCTCAATTGGAGAAAGAGCTGGAATCCAAGAAAAGCAGGATAGACCAAACTGAAAAGGAAAATTAGTCTTCAAAGACCAGAATTAGGCAACTGGAAGATAATGACATTGCAAAAGAACAAGAATTAGTAAAGCAAAATCAAAAGACTGACAAAATAGAAGAAAACATAAAATATCTCACTGAAAAGATAATGGACCAGGAAAACAGAGCATGAAGAGACAATTTGAGAATTATTGATCTACCTGAAAAGCCAAAAATAAATAGAAATCTTGATATCATACTTCAAGAAATTATCCAAGAAAACTACCCTGATATTCTTGAATAAGGAGGCAAAATAGACATTGAAAGAGTTCATAGAACACCCTCTACAATAAATCCTCAAAAGACAATGCCCAAGAATATAATTGCCAAATTCAAGAGCTTCCAAGCTAAGGAGAAAATTCTACAAGAAGCCAAAAGGAGGAAATTCAGATATCAGGGAGAACCAATCAGGATAACACAAGATCTGACAGCTTTCAGACTAAAGGACCTTAAGGCTTGGTATATAATATTCAGAAATGCAAGAGAATTTACTCTTAAACCAATCAAAACTGACTATATACTTCCAGAAAAAAGTATGGACATTCAACAAAATAGAAGATTTCCAAGTATTTGTAAAGAAAAGACCAGAACTAAGTGGAACGTTTGATATCCAAAAACAAAGATCAAGAGAAACGTGAAAAGGTAAATAAGAAAGAGAAGGAAAAGGGGAAAATATTTTTTTCAAACTTTCTTATTTAAGTGCTTCAATGAGAGCAAATAATTTATATTACTATATGTGGGAAATGTTATTTATAACTTTCAAAAATTATATTCACTATTTTAGTAATTAGAAGAATCATTCACAGGAAGAGATTGGAGTAATAGCTGCTATAAAATGATATGTAAAAAAATAAAAATAAAAAGGGAAGGGGGAATCGAGAATGGCACCAAGAGATAGTTGAAGAAATATAATAAATAGGATACTCTTTATGACACAAAGATACACATGGGAAGGGGGGGGGAAGCATATTCTTATAAGAAGGAGAGGGAGAGAGTGCAAATAGGTAATACGTAAACCTCACTTTCAGTGAAATCAATCCTGGGAGGGAAGAGCATCTAGATCCATTGGGATCTTGAATTCAATCTTATCCTACAGGGTAAGTGAGAAGGGAAAACTAAGGGGGTTAGGGGGGAAGGAGTACAAAAAGGGAGGGAAAGAGAGGGGGGAGGGAACTTAACAGACCCTAAAAAAC
Organism: Monodelphis domestica; assembly: GCF_027887165.1. NCBI lineage: Eukaryota > Metazoa > Chordata > Mammalia > Didelphimorphia > Didelphidae > Monodelphis > Monodelphis domestica. Next base: position 307,973,747 of record NC_077232.1, on the reverse strand, counting down.
AAGAAGGGAACAAAAATGGAGGGGGATGAAGGGGAAGCATATTAAGGGTGGGGATTAGGGGGATTGACTAAAAAAAGTATTATGCCCAATTATATGGCAATAAATATGACAATCTAGGTGATATGGATGAATACTTACAAAAATATAAATTGCCTAGACTAAAAGAGGAAGAAATAAATTACCTAAACAACCCCATATCAGAAAAAGAAATTGAACAAGTAATCAAAGAACTCCATAAGAAAAAAATCCCCAGGACCAAATGGATTCTCAAATGAATTCTATCAAACATTCAAAGAATAATCAATATTATACAAACTCTTTGACAGAATGAACAAAGAAAGAATTCTACCAAATTCCTTTTATGACACAAACATGGTACTGATTCCAAAGCCAGGCAGGTCAAAAATAGAGAAAGAAAACTATAGATCAATTTCCTTAATGAACATAAATGCAAAAATCTTATAGAATACTAGAAGACTATAGCAAGTGATCACAAGGGTTATTCATTATGAATAACCATCAGGTGGGATTTATATCAGGAATGCAAGGACGGTCCAATATTAGGAAAACCATCCACATAATTGACCATATCAACAAGCAAACCAACAAAAATAACATGATTATCTCAATAGATGCAGAAAAAAGTCTTTGACAACACACAACACTCATTCCTATTGAAAACACCAGAAAGTATATGAATAGAAGGGACTTTCCTAATAATAATAAAAAACAGTATATAGCTAAAAGCATCAGCAAACATCGTCTACAATGGGGATAAACTAGTATTCCCAGAAAGATCAGGAGTGAAGCAGGGATGCCCATTATAACCTGTATTATTTAACATTGTACTAGAAACACTAGCAGTAGCCATTAGGGAAAAATCTTCATAAGGAAAAAACTCTGAGAAATGTGTAATTATTCAAATTTATAAGGTTTTAAATCAATTTGAACAGAAAATCCATTCTCCAATTGATAAATTGGCAATGGATATTAATAGGCATTTTTCAGATAAAGAAATCAAAACTATTAATAAGCACATGAAAATGTGTTCTAAATCTCTTATAAATAGAGAGATGCAAATAAAAACAACTCTGAGGTACCACCTCATACCAGCAGATTGGCTAAATTGGCCTCAAAGGAAAATAATGAATTTTGGAGGAGACGTGGCAAAGTTGGGACATTCATGCATTGCTGCTGGAGTTGTGAATAGATCCAACCATTCTAGGGGCAATCTGGAACTATGCCCAAAGGGCAATAAAAGACTGTCTGCCCTTTGATCCAGCCATAGTACTGCTGGGTGTCTGCCCCAGAGAGATAAGAAAATAGACAATTACAAAAATATTCATAGCTATACTTTTTGTGGTGGCAAAAATTTGGAAAATGAGGGGATGCTCTCCAGTTGGGGAATGACTGAACAAATTGTGGTATATGTTGGTGATGGAATACTATTGTGCTAAAAGGAATTATTAAAGTGGAGGAATTCCATGGGAACTGGAATGCCCTCCAGGAAGTGATGCAGAGTGAGAGGAGCAGAATCAGGAGAACATTGTACACAGAGACTGATACACTGTGGTAAAATTGAATGTAAAGGAATTCTCCACTAGTGGAAATGCAGTGATCCAGAATAACTTAGAGGGATCTTTGAGAAAGAATACTATCCACATTCAGAGGAAAAACTGTGGAAATGGAAACACAGAAGAAAAGCAATTGCTTGATTATATGGGTTGAGGGGAATATAACTGGGGGATGTAAACTCTAAATGATTACCATAGTGCAAACATCAACTACATGGATTTTGATCAATGACACATTTAAAACCCAGTGAAATTGCATATTGACTATGGGAAGGGGTGGGGGGAAAGGAAGGAAATAATATGATTCTTGTAACCAAGGGGAAATGTTCTAAATCGACTAATAAAATAAAATTAAAAAAGGAGAAAGTTCAATACCTTTGGTGAAGATATATCTTAATATTTCCTGTATTTATTGATGTTAATAATCAAATGGGTTGTTGAGCAGAATTATGTTTGTGGTTGTACTTATTAAATCATGTAAAATATTTACATGAAATAGTCTACTTTAGAGGGTAATCTTTCACGTAGAGGTTTACTCTACTAAATAAAATACTTTTAGGTATATTCATCAAGTAATAAATTCAATTGGAACCTAGATTTCCTGAACATTTTAGGAGAACTGAAAATATGTGACTTATTACAGAAAATTATTTGAAAAAACCTGATTCTTCCTTTTATACAATATTAGGCAGGATATCCCTAATACATTAGCCTCATAAATATTTTGTAAACTGGGGAAAATAAACATATGGTTTTTAGTAAATAGATGACCTCTCAATTGCCTTCAAAAGTTTTTTGAGGGGAGGGGTGGTTTGAGGAGAAAGAAGATTAGTCATTTCATCTCTTGCATGAATTCAAACTGTGGAAACTCCCTCCACTGCTATAGATTGGTAATTCCTCTATGACTGATAGAGAGTTTCAAGTATTACTGAAAAGTTGTGATTTGATCAGGTCACATAACTGGTAAGAGAAAGAGAGGAGTCTTACATGTAGGTCATCCTAATCTAAAAGTCAGTTCTTTATATATTCTATGCCATGCTATTATATACTTATTTTCCTATCCTTTTGATAGCTTATCTTCCTTGAGAGAGCTTTCCAGGTAATCCTTAAGGGCTTTATATAAAAATTTAATATTGATATCTTTTGTTTTATACCATTAAAATTCCTTCCAGTTTGCCTCTCCCTCGCTGTTCCTAGAGAATTATTACATATAATCAATAATGTTTTATTTATTTATTTTTTGGATTTAAAATTTTTTATTTAATTAATTAATTTAGAATATTTTTCCTTGGTTACATGATTCATGCACTTTCCCTCCGCTCCTTCCCCTCCAGCCGACACACAATTCCACTGAATTTTACTTGTGTCATTGATCAAGATCTATTTCCATATTTCAATAATGTTTTAAAGGGGAAAAATCAGTAAAACCAATCAACATATCAAAAAGTCCAAAAATATAAACAATGTAACACTATTTCTTCAAAGGAGAAAATAGGAGACATTTTCTCATTTTTCTTCTTTGGTGCTATGCTTGTTCTTTGAATTTTGCAACATTCACTTTCAGGTTTTTCTTTTTTTTTTGGTTATTCTTTTCATTCACATTTTTTGATTCTGCTTATTTCAGTCTGTATCAGAATTTTGTAAATTTTTCTATGCCTATCTATATTTATTACATTTATAATTTCTTATAGCATGGTAATATTCTATTATATTCTTATAACCTAATTTGTTTAGCCATTTTTCAATTATTGGACATATTTGCTATTAAAAACATGCTGCTAAAAATATCATGGTAAATATGGGGATTTTATAATTATCAGTGTTGTTGTTGGATAGATATCCAACATGAGGTATAGATATACCTCATAATGAAATTTCAGGGTGAAAGGTTATTGACATTTTATTTCCAAAATAGTTGTATACATTCACTACTCCACCAAAAAAAAAAAATTAGTGTACCTATCGCCCCTTCAACATTAACCATTTTCATCATTTGTCATATTTAGCAATTTTCTGGATGAAATTGAAATATCAAGGTTGTTTTGGCTTGCATTTCTTTTATTATAAATATTTTGAAGCATCATTTCATATGTTAATGTTTTGTCACTTTTGTGAACTTTGTTTACATCATTTGACTATTTATTAGGGAATAGCCATGTGTAGACAATAAACACACATATTTACATATCTGACTATACATAAACCTGATACACAAACATGTACATATACATATGTATACATACATGTATATATGCATCTGTATATGTATGTATGTCTATTTCTGCATATGTCTCTGGGTATGTATGTATATAAAATCAAAAGCCATTCCCTATATATGACATTCATATTAGTTGTCCTTTTATTTAGATATGGAATCCTTATCTGAGAAATTGATATTGAGAATTTTTTCCACATTAAACTACTTCCCTTGTTATCTTAGATATAGCAATTTTGCTTTTACAAAAGCTTTTCAGTTGCAGGAGATACCTTTTTTGATAAAATAATAAATCTCCTTTATTAGATGCTTTTATATTGTCATTATCTAGTCCTGCAAATTCCCTTTTCAGATATTGACTTTATATCCAATTGTATGCTTTCCATTTTTTTCTTTTGTATTGTTTTCTTCAAATGGACAGTAGGGAAAAATATAAATTGTGTTTCTATGGTCTTTGGCCTTAGCCTTTGGAGTCAGTTAGATGAAATAAAAACTAGATAGCTGGATCCAGATTTTGAAAGATCTGAGTTCAAATCTAATCTAAGACACTTCCTAGTCATTTGGTCCTGGGTGAGTTACTTAACCTCTATCTACCTCAGCTTACTCAACTGAATATTGGAAAGGATAATATTACCTATTTCCTAAGTTTATTGTAAGGAATAAATTAAAAAAAAAACAGAATGGTGTCTATGAAGAGTTTTCAATGCCAGAGGAATTCTTATTTGATATTAGAGGTAACAGGGAAACACTAAACTGAGTAGAGGGGTGACATGGTTAGGTTTATGCTTTCGAAATATCACTTTGGCAGCTGTATGGCTAATGAAATAGAAAGCGGAGAGATTTGAGGCAATTATCCAACAACAACAAAACTGAGCCAGCCACTGACATAAAGAACTTCAGTTTCTATTAGGGGAATACATAATGCACACAGATATGAAAACATAAACTGAGGGGAAATGGAGATCTGATGTAGAAGGGGACACTTCAGCTAAGCTTTTAAATTTGTTAGAAATTCTAAGAGGCAGAGATGGACAATAAGTGGATTTCAAGACGGTATAAAAGCATGGATGCAAGATAAAGGAATGCAAGATACAGGGAATAGCAAACAGGTCAATTTAGCACAAAATCCCTGAAAGTGTAATGTGGAAAATTTGGGAAAGTATTCTATAGTTTTTGAAGGGCTTTGTATGTCAGAAAACTTTCTATTTTTAAGGACAGATAATTGAGGACCTCTTTCAAGCCAGTAAATCAATTTGGGGATTTAAATAGTAATCTATAAAAGGATAACATGATTACTAAAATAAATAATGCAGTATTGAAAGTTCCTAATTTGCAAACAACGGATTATAATTTACATTCATTTAGTCTGTGTGAAACTTTGGCAAAATGGTGGACACTAGCCAATGAGGGAACGAGGAGCAAAATGCATCAAAAAGTATAGGAATACTAACTTGTACCCACTGAATACATTATGATCTTTCTAAAACTTTTTCTCTCCTCCTCCTCCTCCTCCCTCCCTCTCTCTCTCTCTCTCTCTCTCTCTCTCTCTCTCTCTCTCTCTCTCTCTCTCTCTCTCCCCTCTCTGTCTTCCTCTCTCTCTCTTTCTCTCTCTCTCTCCTTTTCTTCCCCTTTCCTTCATCCTCTGACCCCTCCCCCATTTATTTTATCTCTCAATTCTTTTTTCATCTCTCTCTTTTTCTTTCTTTTGGAGAAAGGTTTGAAAATGATGAGAGTACTATTTGTTTCTTTATCCTGCCCATTTCCTGGCATAAGCCACACATGAAATAAAAGTTTCCAAGTTCCTACAAGAAAGGTTATTGTACTGGAAATCCCAGTCAAGTTCAAATCAAAGTGTACTTTAAGTCTCTTGAGAGAGATAAATTTAGAAAGATTCCCAATATAAAGAAATTCATTTTAAATATCGAAATTTGGTCAGATATTTAAGACTTTCCATTACAAATCATAGATTTTAAATTTCAAATTCAATTTCAAAACAATACATCCTGTGGTTGCCTGTTATTCTGAGAATATGTCAGTGAAATTGTTGATATTATTCCCAATAAAGAGTACCCAAATCAGATCATTTGTTCTTTAGAGCATAGAAGTCTTTCCCCTCCTCTACTCAAGAATTCTATAAACCCACAAAATATGTAAAACCTCATGACCTTACCTTAGTCTAAGCCAAAGCCAAATAATTCCTTTGTAATTAGGAAAAATTGCAGAGTTCACCCTTCATTTTATAGTTTGGCTTTAGTGTGTGGGTACAGATAATTATAACAGTCATAGTAACTCAGGACAGGACAAAAAGACAGCCATCATGCATGGCCAAAAGTGACACAGGGCATGAAAACATGAAATCTCCTTTAATTCAAGATTTTCCTATTTTTAAGCCTTTAATTAGTTTTATGTTCAATAGTTTGAAATTTTTATTGTTTCATTTTTTACCAGTCATCTCTACTATTACTTACCTATTTAATGTCTAGTTATCCCATATTAGCTTTAGCATAAAAAAAAAATAACTCCTCTTTTTGCCTTTAAAGTGTTTGACCTTTCCTATCTTTAGTCTTTATATTTTACTCCACTTTCATATATTAATTGCTTGGCATATATTAATTGCTTAAAAATATTTATTGTTTCAGTGAAGGACTTCTCATCCTCATTGAATTTCCTACACTGGCCTATTAGCTTTTTCTTATTCACGATCCTTCTTTTTACATTTCCTTGCTTTTGTAGTGGCTGCCTTCCATGACTAAAATATTATCCTTTCTCATCTATTCCTATTGCAAGACAAAATTTCCTTCAAGAATCAACTCAAGAACTTTTGGGTAAGCATGGCAGCAGTCTAGATGTGGGATACTTCCTCTCCTCAGCACCCACCAATTTAGACAACCTCAAAAAAAAAAAACAAATTCATAAGAACTAAGGGATTCTACAGTAGGGCCCAGCATTGAAGATACTTGAAATCTGGGTATTTCCACACTATAAGGGGGTGAAAAAGTTCCCACCAAAACATGAGCTGATCTACCCTCCCCCACTCCACCTAAGGAACCAGAGTCAGAGCCAGCCCACCAGAATCAGGGAGTGATCGAGGAGCAACTTTAGAGGTGAGCAAGGGGCACCTCTAGCTCTTTGGGAGCTGACTCAAGCCACCAAGGACCTACCCCAGAGAGAAGCTATACCTGAAACTCTGGTGGGCGGGGGAGTGCAGACCTTGGTTGCTCAGAGCCAGTGTGTGCCAGAATCAGCAAGTAAGTGAGGGGCACCTCTAGAGTGAGCAAGGGGCACTTCTAGGTTGTGGGAGCTGACTAAGACCACCAAGGACCTACCCCTGAGAGCAGCTACACCTGAAACCCAGATGGGCTAGGGAGTGCAGACCATGGGTGCTCCTGGGAAGGTAATGCAGAGAAGTGCAGCAAATTGCTGAAGCTGCTGAGATTTGAAAGCTGGCCTCAGGCAAAATCCTTGCTCCTTAACTCTATACACAGAGAGACTGCTGATGTCACTCAGACTTCTGACTAAAGAGGGAAGGAAAAAAGCCCACAGTGTTGGCAAATTGTGCCTAGGAGCGCTCCACAAAAAACAAACAAACAAACAAAAAAAAACAAGAAAAAGGCATTGACCATGGAAAATTTTTAAGAAGGAAAAACCCAGGCTACAGAGGAAATAGAAGAGGAAATTCAAATAAACCCCAAACCTTCAAAAAATGGAAATTGTCCACATGCTCTTGAAGAATTTAAATTGGAGCTTATCAAAAAGATGGAAGTGTTCTGGCAAGAAAAGTGGGAAATAGTTCAAAGAGAAAATAACAGTCTGAAGGACAAAAACTCCCAATTGGAGAAATAGCTGGAAGCCAAGAAAAGCAAGATAAACTGACGTAATTAATAAAATTGAAAGTGGTAGAACTATTGAACTAATAAATAAGATTAGAAGCTGGTATTTTGAAAAAAAACAAACAAATTTGACAAAGTACTGGTCACTCTAATAAAAAAAGGAAAGAAGAAAACAAAACTAACAGTATCATATATGGAAAGGGAGAGCTCACCTCCAATGAAGAGAAAATTAAGGCAATCATTAAAAACTATTTTGCCTAATTATATGGCAATGAATATGCCAATCTAGGTGATATGGATGAATATTTATGAAAATATAAATTGCTTAGATTAACAGAAGAAGAAATAGAATTCTTAAATAATCCCATATCAGAAAAAGGAATTGAACAGGCCATTAAAAAACTCCCAAAGAAAAAATCCCCAGGGCCTGATGGATTTCCAAGTGAATTCTATCAAACATTCAAAGAACAGCTAATCCCAATCCTATACAAACTATTTGACATAATAGCCAAAGAGGGAGTTCTACCAAATTCTTCTTATGACACAGATATGGTACTCTTTCCAAAACTGGGAAGGTCAAAAATGAAGAAAGAAAACTATAGACCAATCTCTTTAATGAACATAGATGCAATAATCTTAAATAGGATACTAGCAAAAAGACTCCAACAAGTGATCAGGAGGGTTATTCACTATTATCAGGTGGTATTTATGCCAGGAATACAAGGATGGTTCACTATCAGGAAAACCATCCACATAATTGACCATATCAACAAGCAAACCAACAAAAATCATGATTATCTCAGTAGATCAGAAAAAGTCTTTGACAAAATACAACACTCTTTTCTATTGAAATCACTAGAAAGTATAGGAATAGAAGTGTCTTTCCTAAAAATAATAAACAGTTTCTATCTATAACCATTAGCCAACATCATCTGCAATGGGGATAAACCAAATGCATTTCGAATAAGAACAGAAGTGAAACAAGGATGCCCATTATCACCTCTACTATTTGACATTGTATTAGAAACACTAGCAGTAGCAATTAAAGAAGGAAAAGAAATTGAAGGTATTTAAATTGGCAATGAGGAGACCAAGCTATCATGCTTTGTGGATGATATGATGGTCTACTTAAAGAATCCTAGAGAATCAACTAAAAAGCTAGTGTAAATAATCAACAACTTTGGCAAAGTTGCAGGATACAAAATAAACCCATTTAAGTCATCAGCCTTTCTATATATCTCCAACATATCTGAGCAGCAAAAATTAGAAAAAGAAATTCCATTCAAAATCACCCTAGACAATATAAAATACTTAGGAATCTATCTTCCAAGACAAACACAGGAACTATATGAACACAACTACAAAACACTTCCCACACAACTAAAACTAGATCTGAGCAATTGGAAAAAAAAATATTAACTGCTCATGGTTAGGATGAGCTAACATAAAAAAAATTAACATCCTACCCAAACTTATTCATTTATTTAGGGCAATACCCATCAAACTTCCAAAAAACTTTTTTGCTGAATTAGAAAAAAACCATAAAAAAGTTCATTTGGAAGAACAAAAGATCAAGGATATCCAAGGAAATGATGAAAAAAAAAAACAAAGGAATGTGGCCTTGTAGTCCCAGATCTCAAACTATACTATAAAGCAGTGCTCATCAAAACAATTTGGTACTGACTAAGAGACAGAAAGGAGGATCAGTGGAATAGACTTTGGTAAGTGACCTCAGGAAGACAGTCTATGATAAACCCAAAGATCCCAGCTTTGGGGACAAAAATTCACTATTTGATAAAAACTTCTAGGAAAATTGTAAGATTGTGTGGGAAAGATTAGGCTTTAATTAACACCTCACACCCTAGTAGTAGTCTCTCAGTAACCGAATATGATGATTGTCTTTGTGCATTTTCATAGTGTGCACAAAGACACTTGTGCATGAAGGAGATTTAAGTGAAAAAGTCGATGCACAGAGACAGTCCCATTCTCTTGACATTGGAATCCTGGGTCCAGTGGCATGAAAAATTGTTACACCTGGGGACTTCCTCAGCTGCATTGGATGGCCATGTTGTCTTTTGTGCTCCAACAGGCCCATAGCACTCCACAGTGCTTTGCTGCGTCGCCCTCTCAGCCATTGAACTTCTTATTGGTTTCTTCTGTCTGTTCGGCTGAAGCAGTCTTCACATGCTGGGTGAGCAAAGCCTTAGTTCACCAGGGGTCTATGGCCCGCTGGCTACCCTCACAAGGTATAGCTGGCCTGTCGAAGCCTTTGCTCGGGGTGTGACCACTGCCACATGCTAGCAGCTACTGGGAGCCACAAGTGAGATCTGGGTGTCAGGTGAGGCTGGAGAACTGCCCTAGAAGGGCACGACAAGCCCTCCATATCAGAGATACTACTCCTCCCTGAGCACCCTATACACCCCACCCTACACCAATATAAACTGAGAATGGGTGAATCACTTGAACATAAAGAAGGAACCTATAAGTAAATTAGGTGAACACAGAATAGTGTACGTGTCAGATCTTTGGGAAGGGAAAGATTTAAAAAGCAAGCAAGACTTAGAAAGAGTCACAAAATGTAAAATCAATAATTTTGATTACATCAAATTAAAAAGCTTTTGTACAAACAAAACCAATGTAACCAAAATTAGAATGGAAATAACAAACTGGGAAATAATCTTCTTAACAAAAAACTCTGACAAAGGTCTAATTACTCAAATTTACAAAGAGCTAAATCAATTATACAAAAAATCAAGTCATTCTCTAATTGATAAATGGGTAAGGACATGAATTGGTGATTTTTAGTCAAAGAAACAGAAACTATTAATAAGCACATGAAAAAGTGTTCTAAATCTCTTATAGTCAGAGATCAAAACAACCTCACACCTAGCAGATTGGCTAACATGACAGCAGGGGAAAGTAATGAATGCTGGAGGGAATGTGGCAAAGTTGGGACATTAATTCATTGCTGGTGGAGTTGTGAATTTATCCAAACGTTTTGGAGGGCAATTTGGAACTATGCCCAAAGGGCACTAAAAGACTGTCTGCCCTTTGATCCAGTCATAGCACTGCTGAGTTTGTACTCCAAAGAGACAATAAGGAAAACATCTTGTATAAGAATATTCATAGCTGCCCTCTTTGTGGTGGCAAAAAAAATGGAAAAATGAGGAGATGCCTTTCAATTGGGGAATGGATGAACAAATTGTGGTATATGTTTGTGATGGAATATCATTTTGTTCACAGAAATAATAATGTGGAGGGATTCCATGGGGACTGGAACAACCTCCAGGAAGTGATGCAGAGCAAAAGGAGAAGGACCAGGAGAACATTGTACACAGAAACTGATACACTGTGGCACAATCAAATGTAATGGACTTTTCCATTAGTGGCAATGCAGTGTTCCTGAAAAACCCAGAGGGATCTATGAGAAATCATACTGTCCACATTCAGAGGAAAAAATGTGGGAGTAGAAACACAGAAGAAAAAACAACTGCTTGATTACATGGATCAAGGGGATATGATTGGGGATGTAGACTATAAATGGATATCCTTGTGCAAACACCAACAACATGGAAATGGGTTCTGATCAAGGACACATTAAATATGCAGTGAAATTGCATGTCAGCTATGGGAGGGGTGGGGGAAGGGGAAGAAGGAATGGAAAATAATTTTTGTAACCAAGGAATAATGTTTGAATTTGACCAAATAAAAAAAAATTTAAAAAATGAATCAGCTCAAAAAGGAGGCAGCTCAGTGGATTGACAGGCCTAGAGATGGGATGTCCTGGGTTCAAATCTAGCCTCATATACTTCCCAGATGTGTTACCCTGGGCAAGTCACTTAACTCTTATTGTCTAGCCCTTACCACACTTCTGCCTTTGAACCAATACACAATATTGGTTCCTAGACCAAAGGTAAGGCTTAAAAAAAAAGAATCAACTCAAAAAAAAATCTCTCACAAAGGTCTAGTTTCTCAAATGTATAAAGAACTAAGTCATATTTATAAGAAATTAATCCATTCCCCAATTGACAAGTGGTTAAGGGATATGAATAGGCAGTTTTCATATGAAGAAATCAAAACTATTAGTGATTGCATGAAAAAGTGTTCTAAATCCCTCCTGATTAACGAAATGCAAATCAAAACAACTCTGAAGTACCAACTCACATCTAGAATATTGGTCAATATGACCTTAAAGGAAAGTAATACATGTTGGAGGAGATGTAGCAAAATTGGGAAAAAAATAATTAAAAAAAATAGCCATGCTCTTTGTGGTGGCAAAAATTTGAAAATGTGTAGATGTCCCTCGATTGGGGAATGCCTGAACAAATTGTGGTATATGATGGTGATATGGTATTGTGCTGTAAGAAATGATGAACTGGAGGATTTCTATATGAACTAGAATGACCTCCAAGAACTGATGTTGAGTGAAATGAGCAGAACCAGGAGAATGTTGTACACAGAATGGGAAGTATTATGGAACAATCAAATATAATCTTCTTTGCTACTTATAGCAATGCAACAATACAGGACAATCCCTAGGGACTTATGAGAAAGAATGCCATACCCAATCAAGAGAAAGAACAGTAAGAGAAGAAACACTGAAGAAAACATGATTTAGCACTTGTTTATATAGATATAGGATTTGGAGTTTTGGTTTTAAAAGATTAATCTATTATAAAAATGAATAATAGAGAAATAGGTATATATACATATACATGTATAACCCAGTGGAATTGCTTGTTGGCTCTGGGAGTGGGGAGGGCAAAAGGGAGGGCAAAAAGAAGAATCATGTTAACCATGGAAGTATACTTTAAAATTAAAAAAATGTAAAAAAATATTAAAAATCAACTAAAATCCTAGTGTTTGTAGGCCATTTTCCTGATGTATGTAGCTGCTCAGTGGTTTTCCCTCAAGTGTGAGCTCACTTTTTTTGTTGTGTATTTGCCTCATCTGTCTACCCTCCATTCCATTATCCATACAGTTGACAAAGTGATATTTCTAAAGCATAAACCAAAGTGTGTCACTCCTCTACTCATTTCAGTGGTTCCTTATTACCTCTAAAAACATCCCTTGTCTGGTATTTAAGACTCTTCACAATCTCCCATTCTGCTTCTCATTGTTGTCTATTCCTCACAACAACCCTAGGAAATAGATGCTGTTTTCTCTCATTTTACAGTTGAAGAAACTGAGGCAGGGAGAGGTTCAGTAACTTGTCCAGGGTCAAACAACTGACACCAGATTTGAACTATATACTAATCCTCAAGTACAAAGGATCTGAAATACTGACCTTGTATATACTTCAAGTCTCTCTTGTATCTGCCTATACATATGCACCGTCACCCCTGTTACTAAGAAAGGTACATTTTTGTCCTCTGAACATGACATAAAGGTGGCACTTAATAATGAAAGCTAACATTTAAATGAATAATTTAAAGTGCTCAAATGTAAGCATTTACAAATCAGGGCTTGGTTTTTTATATAGAATTTATATTTAAGGAAGTGATGGAATTAATCCAGATTAACCATTATTCCCTCTCTCATCACTTGTTAAACTTTAACCATCATGCCTTTGCTTACAAGGATATAAAATACATACATCAAAGAGGAAGGTGATACTACTTAATATGTGGCTTTGAATATCAATACAAGGACTCTGAACTTTATTGGGCAGGAAATAGCAGGGGAATTACAGGTTTCGAAGCAGAAATTAATGAGATAATCAATGTTTTTGGAAAATTAAGTTGTTACTAGTTCAGGAAGAAAAGTGAACAATTAAAGGTCAATTGTAGTTATGTAGGCTTGAAGTTATGGAGATCTAAAATAATGCCTCACCAAAAAATTTGAAACTGAAGGGATGCCAATCAACTGGGCAATGATTGAACAAGTTGTATTATATTGTTGAAATTGAATACTCTTGTGCCATAAGAAATGATGGGCAGGATGATTTCCAAAAGACTTGGAAAGCCTTGGATGAACTAATGTAAAGTGAAGTGAACAGAAACAGGAGATCACTATCTATAGTAATAAAAATATTGTGTAATGATCAATTGTGAATGACTAAACTATAATTAGGAAAACAAAATTCCAAGATAACCTTAAGGGACTCATGATAGAAAATGCTATTCACAGCCATAGGAGGAATTGTCAGTGTGGAAGCAGATTGAACCATACCTACCATTTCTTACCTTATTTGATTCATGAGTTTTTTCTTGCATATGCGTTATATTTTCTTTCATGATATGACGAATATGGACATTTGTATTGCAAGACAACACTAAAATAACCTATATCTGATTGTTTACCATCTGAGGAGGGGGAAGAGGAATAAAGAACCAAATAATTTGCATTGCAAATAGGTCAGAAAACAATTGTTTAAACTTATTTCTACATGTAACTGAAAAAAGGAATAGACTAAATAAATTAATTAATTAATTAAGGAAAGATATTAGAAATTGAGAAAGCTTGTAAAAAATTTCACGCAGAAAGTTACATTTGAGTAAAACTGAAGGAAATTCTAAGACACATAGGTGTGCATTCTATGTATGTGAGCTAGTTTGTACAAAAAGCATAGAGATAAGGAATGGGATTTTGTGTGTGAGGAACAATGAGGTCATGTTGGCTGGGCTTTGAAAGATTTTAAGGGGAGTACTATGTAATAGCTATCGAAAAGTAGGTTGGAGACAAGTTGGGAAGTATATACATTTCCAAATAGAGATTTTTCTTCTTTTGTTTGTTTTAAACCCTAAAAGTGATTTGATTAGACCTGCGCATTAGCAAAGTAACCTGGGTAATCAACTTCAATTGATGTGAATACTGACTGAAGGAACTGAGAAAATTTAAATTGAAAAGGAAGTTTGGCATTGTAGGGAGGCAAGGAAGGATAATCATTTTTGAGCACTTTTAAAGTTGAAGTATGGAAGAGTGACCAGACATTTTCAATTTGGCCCCTGAAGGCAGTAAAAGAACAAATGGTTGGAAATTTGAGTTACCGAACAGAATTTTAGTTAAAGAACAGGAAAATAAAACGTTAACAATGGTAAGTGTCCAAGTATTGAGGAGGCCTCCTAGTAATGTAGTTAATTCATTGGATCATGAGAACATATTTTTAAAGACATTAAGAATCTGTTCTTGGTAAGGCCTGACCCAAGTAGATTTGATAATCTTGGTAAGGAATTGGAATGGAATATGGTAGTTGAAACTATATAATATTTTACAACAGGAACTTGTTTAACAATTACACAGAATGGATATTCAATTAGGATACAACATTGATTAAGGTGAAAACAATTCCTTTCTCTAGTGAATTTGTTATAGTTCCTTATGCATTGGATATTGGGATTTAGCTATGACAATAGTAAGAATTACTTACCTGGACCAATTAAATCCCAGAGATGATTTCATTGCCTTTTCAGGGAAAAATAGTGTAGTTGATATGGTTTTGATGTTATTACTACTACACAAGACCACTGATCCTATATTGTGATCTATCCATATCTCATATATAAGGAAATTAAGGTGCAGGACAGATAACCTAGGAGATACATCATTGGAGAACTTCAAAAAGTGACTGAATATAAACTCTACAGAGATTTTGTAGAGAGTATTTTTGTTTAGCCCTTAATGAATGCCTTTGAGGAAGGGCCTTTCTGAGATTCTGTTATTCAGAGACTTTTCTTACCAAGTCACTAGGGAACAGAGATATCATCTTCTTATTCCTCAGGGGAACAAGAGTTAATTAGCACTTAATTTCCATGTTAATATACAAATTAATCCACAGTTTGCCTACTTATAGGAATGACTCAACAAAAAAAGAGAATGAAAACAAAGTAGTAGGAATTATATGAACTTTGCATATGAAATAAATATATGATGCCCCAAAAAGCTGGTGAAGTTTTCACCTATTAAAGATAAAAATGCTCTAAGATATTTGGGGTAATCTACATATTAAGATGTGTATATAAGTAAAAAAGGTGTGTAGACACCCATTTGTATACATGCACTAATACTGCAAAAGGGTATTAGAGCTAGCTCAAGCTAGCTTGTGAGACCTTATTGTTAAGTTTTCAGTATGACTATTTACAACCTTGGAAATAAGTGCTATAAGTCATATCTTGGTCCATTATGTAGATGGGGGAAAGTGATGGCAAAATGTAAAGAATACTGATGATACTTTAAAAGAGTGTGGTGGGTATATGAATGCATGTGTGGATACATAGATGTATACATATAAGCATACACACATACATATGTACATGTATATTGTTCTGGACAATTGGTTGTTAAGCATGATTAGAATACTGCTGTACAATGTCCCTCACACTTTGTTTTCACATATATGTATGTTTATTTGCATATGTACATTTATCTGCATGTCACAAAAATAATGGAGTAAATGCTAGTGATGCAGATTAAACTTTAAGTGTATTGTGTATGTGTGCATTGTTTCCCCTGAAGAGCTGATTATTAAGCTTTTATTAGCACATCCTTGTACAATAGTCATCATACCCTGTTTTCTTACATATCAAGTATATATGTGTATGCATGTTTATGTATATACACGTGCTTACAAACATACATGTGCCTATATACAAAATCTAGCACATAAAGATAGGAGTATATTCATAATACATAATAATATAGTATGATGTGGTTTGACATGGCATGATATAACACAATCTAATATATTGCAGGGCAAAAATTTAACAATACAACATAACACAACACAACATAATAAACATATACATATATACATAGACTTGTATGTGTGTGCATTCAATTTGAAATCATCATGAAACCAGAGCAAATATAAAGACTTCTAAGTAGTTGTGGAGTCTGCCATTGGTACATAATTCTGCAGATGTGACAAAAAAAAGAAAAGGATCAAGAAGTTGGAGTCCAAGATTGCCACAAAGTCCATTAGAAGGGGTAGAGCAGGATGCCAGGACCTGTCCCCCAAGGGTCTGATTGTTCTGATTTGAAAGGCTAATGGCAATTACTTTGCTCAGGAAGCTATGCTTCTGTGCTTCTGTTCTCCTAAAGACATACCCCTCTGACCAGAAGGCTGCCTGTGTTTGATGGTCTGCTGAAGATATAAACACTGGAGGTTCCTGCCTAGAATCACTCCTGTGCTTCCTGAGCTTCTGCTGGGCTCATTTGTTCTCCTAGAATGCCAGGAATGCTCAAGGAAAATTATTCATAAAATTAGAAAACAACATTAGCTAAGAGCATGCTGATGACCATTCTCTTCTAAGTAAAGGTCTAGGCCATCTCAGTGCTAAGGTGAGAGAAAGGAAATCCAGCAGATATTTAGAGCAAGACAGATATTTGGAGTAATATTGCTTTCTTTATACATTCCTATTCATCTTATCATGGGGCGTCTAGGTGGAGCAGTGGATAGGGGTCCAGGTCTGGAGTCAAGAAGACTCTTCCTGAGTTTAGACCCAATCTCAGACACTTAATAGCTGTGTAATCCTGGTCAAGTCACTTAATTCTGCTTGCCTCAGTTTCTTATCTGTAAAATGAGGTGGAGAAGGAAATGGCAAGCCACTCCAATATCTTTGCCAAGAAAGGCCCAAATGAAGTCTTGAAGAGTTGGATACAACTGAAACAACTGAGTAACAACTCAGCCTTTATCTGTTATAACTAGAGGTATGCTAGAAAATGTTTAACAGCTGGCTCTCTGGTAAACAAAATAAAATTTGTTTTAACAACATTCTTTTAAATTTGATCTGCATATAGTGCAGATCATTATTATATATCATAATAATACACAAAATGTCACATTTATATATACTTTCTTGAAATCTAAATAATCAAGAAAACAATAAGCCAAGCCCTGATTTGTAACCTCTGCTGACTTCTGAAGTAGAAAAGCTCACATTGAAACTTTAGAACAGAGAGCCTTTGGAGAGGAATTGGACCTGTGATTTCCTTGGTACAAGGAATTCCCAGATGAGGAAACTCCCTTTACTCATCCTGGTGGGTATACCTTCTCTGTAACTTAATGTTTTAAAGATCTGCCTACAGTGCTTTCCCAGGCCCACACAGGCAATATGTGTCAGATAGGACTTGAACTTAGATCTTCTTGTCCCCAAGACAACTCTCTCTTCATATGACCAACCTGTCTTACACGCTGTCAACATGGAATCTAGAGACCCCAAACTTGTAGCCTAGTAAGATCTGATGAAACCCAAGTTTTAGGACTAGATTGTAAGTTGGAGAACCCAAAGTTTGTGCTTGTTCCCTGTTCCTGTGAGAATCCTCCCTGAAGGGAATCTCAGTCTAGCAATTTCAGACTGAACAATGGACCAATGTAAAAGACAATCCCCATCAAGTGGGGCCAAGCCCAAGCCAAGTGACTCTTTAGCACAGTAGGCAGATCATCAGTCTCATAAGCTGAATGTCCTGAGTTCCATCCTTAAAAGGAGGGTGTGATACAGTGGGAGAGGCTTCTAGAGACAAGAAGTCACTTGGCTTGGGCTTGGCCCCACCTGATGGCAATTGTCATTTACCTTAGTGTCCATTATTCAGTTTGAAACTGCTAGACTGAGATTCCCTTCAGGGTGAATTCTCACAGGAACAGGGAACAAGTACAAACTTTGGGTTTTCCAACTTACAATTTAGTCCTAAAACTTGGGGTTCATCAGATCTTACTAGGCTACAAGTTTGGGGTTTCTAGATTCCATGCTAACAATACAAACTCACATTCATATTGCACATGTACACATGAAAGAATATGAGAAAGTATGGTGTAATGTTAATTGGAGATCTTAGTCATCACTTTTTGGTCTATGATGAATTTTTATGTGCAAATTAATATATCTATCATAAAAGTTTATGGAAGAAATGCTGACACAAAGAATAAGATCCAATAAAGGCACAATCTTGCTTTTGCAGGGCTAAAAAGAATGTGAAAATAAGAATATCTATTTGAAATCTGGTTTATTAAACCCTCCATGGACTTCCCTGGCCTAGGAGTCAAATGGCATTTTTATTAGACATGACCTTTAAAGAAAATTGGGTGACAGCTCTTTCTCCCATCATTGTTAATTTCATAATGAATGGTAAGAAGTTTCACAGGTAGGAATTGCTAATTTTCTCTAAAATATGATATAGATTGTGTGAAAGAAAAGAAGTTCCTTCCATGTTATCTGAACCTCAGAAATCCAATTATAGCTCCATTCCTTCTCAATTCTGCCTTCAATTGGAGACTTGAGATATGTAGGTAGACATATTTATAGTAATGAAGTGGTTAAGGATATGAAAATACTTTACTCCTCTACAAAGTGTCCAAAAGGAAAAATCTGCCAGAATTTACTAATTGCATATTTGTTCTCCAAATTAGCCAACTCTGCCAAAAATGCTTTTCAAATTTTCCGGATAAAAGGAAAAGATTATGATTTGAAGATATTAATCAATTGTAAGATGTCTGAAATTTTCTGCTCAGAGTACATGTTTGTATGAGACAGAGTATATAACTCTGCCATTCTAGGATAATTGAATCTTAGAACAAGTATATTGCTGAAGAGGGAGAAATGAGAAAGATTTTGGAATCTGACCATAACCATATGAGCATTTAGCACAGAAAGGTTCACATTGGACTATATCCAAGGAGACTTAGTGGATAAAGTATCAAATAGACTCCACTGGAAGATAGTTTCATTTGTACTTGTATGCCTAGTGTGTACACATTAGACACATAGGAGACTTGGTACATGGTAAGGGCTTAATAAATACTTGTTGATTGATTGTTGGAAGTGATCCCATGGCTTGAACCCAAAGAGAAACATTATATCTGGGCCTGTACTGTGTGCATGTGTGTGGTGGGGAAAAGGAGATAAATCAATTCTTTAAAAAATTGTGCAAATTAAATGCATTCATTGTAATCCTTATCACAAAAGCAGAACACCATACAAAGCTTCACAGGAGAGTTTTGACTAGTACTTAAAAGACAAGAGCTGTGATATGAATACTTCAACATGCAAAGCTCCTATTATTTTTCATTCACTGGCTCTCTCAGAAACCCAAGCAGTCAGATTTGGAATATTGTTTATTCTGAGCTGGGCTCAGCCCCCATAATCTCAACATTTTTCACCTGCTACTTTTAATGCTGATGGAGTCATTTGCTCTGAAATATGAAACTTCTCATGGGGAGATCAGGGTAGCACTGCCCTGGTTTTACAATGTGGAGGGCCCAGCCAGGGGAAGAAATAATCCCCACAACAGAACTTTGAGGTTAGAATTTTGTAGTCTCTGGAATCCTACCAATTGTTAAAAGACAGTATTATGAAATATAAGCTTTGAGGAGTAATGAATAATAAAGGAAATCCCTAAGACTGGGTTCTGGATTACAAAATGGAATTGTTGCATGGCCCTAGGTAAAAGTGGGACATGAATAGCTTGTATGCCTGATTTCCTCCTATATATTGGGACTGCCCAATCTATATAGTCAGTCTCTACATATCTAGTCTCTCTCCTGAGCTCTAATCCCAAACCACAAATTACCTACTGGACATTTCCAACTTGAGGTCCCCAAAACAGCTCAAACTAAACATGTCCAAAACATGGTTCATTATCTTTACCAAAACACCCCTTGGGCTGAGTACCAAATAACCCTTGTCAAGCCTTTGCACTTAAGGAGCTAACTGGATTGCATGGTACAATTTGAAATTCAAGACATATATGTGACCTCTAGAAATGTGCTAGAAATTTGAATCTAGACTAGTCTTAGAATCCTGAATGAGCATATAGGTAAGAACTACAAGATCATCATCTTCATTTTTAGAGACACATTCTGATAAAGTTCCAAATTAGAATCCCATTACATTAATTGCTTAAATGTTCTAAGGTCCCCATTGGCAACATAAGAGTCACCATATCAACTGACTGAGGATTAGCTCTTCAGACTCCTAATCTTCATGGAGTGTTATTTTTACCGATCTGGTAGCATCTTCATTGGGACTAGAGTTGGAGAGGGCTGCACTCCTCAATGTATTCTGGGTTCTTAGGAGCTTCTATTCTTGCTGTTTTTATGTTGATAGCTAGGTTGTGTAGTGAATACATAACTGGATGAGAGGCAGTTAGGTGGCACAATGGATAGAGTGTTGTATCTGAAGTCAGAAAGATCTGAGTTCAAATATGACCGCAATCATTTAATATTTGTGACACTGAGAAAGTCACTTAACTTTTGTCTGCTTCAATTCCCTCAACTAAAATGGGGATCCTAATTCTCTTAAAAATTATCAGTAGAATTTATTTGCAAATTATTCAATTCCTCCCTAACTTCTGTCCATCCAGTAGATAGATATGTATATATAAATTACATATTTTCTATTTCTTTGTTTCTACAAAGAGATGTTATAAATATTTTGGAAGATAGAGGTTCTTTTTCTTTTCCCCTGATTTCTTTGAAAAGAAAATAGACCATCCAAAGTTAAGGCTAGGTCAAAAGGTATACACAGTTCTATAACTCTCCAGGTATAAATTCAAATTGCTCTCCAAAATAGTTGAATTAGTGTATTAGTGTCCTTATTTTTCCACATCCCCTCCAACATTTTTATTTTGTCCTTCTGCTAGTTTATTCAATCCAATGGGTGTAAAATGATACTTCAGAAGTGTTTTGGTTTCAATTTCTCTAATCACTAGTGATTTAAAGCATTTTCCACATACCTATATATGACTGGTTTCTTCTTTTGAAAATTTTCTGTTCATTTCTTTTGCCCATTAATCAGTTGAAGGATGGCAATTCTTTAAATTTGACAAAGTTCTCTATTTATTTTTGATATGTGACCTCTATCTGAGAAACTATTTATTTTTTTAAAAAAGTTCCTTGATTTTCTTTTTTCCTTCTAATCTTGGCAACATTTGTAAACAATTTGTTAATGTGTTAGATTGAAAACATTTTCAATATAATATATTTAAAGATACTAATTTTTATGCACTAGTATAATTTTGTGGATAAAACAAGATGTTTGCAAAATGCTTTCCAAACCTTAAAGCACTAAATACTAACTACTACTAGTAGTAAAACAGTCTTAAATTTTTTGTTTGCCTTCACTTAATTTCATCAATCCCCCACTGTGAACTCAGGACCATTAAGAATTGGCTCAAAATACCACAACATTTTTTTCCCAACTATCCCATTTTTGAGGAGTATACCATCATCCTCTAGTCATCCAGGTTTATATCCTCAGAATCATACTAACTCCTCACTCTCTTTTGAATCTTCTATCCAATTAATTGCTGTCTTAAAAGTATCTCTACAATACATTTCATGAATATCCTCTTCTTTTCACTCATACAACTATCAACCTACTTCAAGTCTTGATCATTCCTCTCCTGAAATATCACAGTGACTCCTAATTGGCCTCCTTTCCTTGTCTCTACTTTCTAATCCATCTTTCCCATGGATGCCAAAATAATTTTCCTAAAGCTCAGGTTTGTCCATGCAACTATACTGTTCAATAAATTCTACTGTATCTTTGTTTCCTCTAAGATTGAATTCCAACTTCTCTTTGTCATTTGAAGCCTTTCACAAGCTGCCTCCAATATTCCTTTCCATGGTTATTATATATTATTACTCCTCATATTCTCTACTGGCCTTCTTTCTTAGTCTCACAGATCACAATTTTCTCTGAAGATCAACTCAAGTGACATTTTCTACATGAAAATTCTCTTTACCCTTCACAGAGGATAGAGAGTGTTGGTAATTAAGTCAGGAAGACTTGTCTTCCTAAATTCAAATGCAGCCTGTTAAATTTATTGTGGTTGGACTTGAATCTTTAAATTGGTGGTCACCAGGGATTTAATTTCTAAATCCCAACGTGAACTACTAAAGTAAATGGAATTTATGGTAGTTTATTTTTGCAATAGAGGGAAGATATTAAGGAAGAGAGAAAAGGGGAGAGAGAGAGAGGCAGAGCTCTCGCTTCCTCTGAGCCAAGAAGAGATTCTAAGGCCCAGTCAGGGGAAAGGGGTTACCAAGATGATGGGCATTTCTTGGAGGTTCACGCCTCCAGAAAGGCAAGGAAACTAAGTCAGCAATTCACTCACTATGGTGACCATCTAAAAAGAAAGCAGTCAGAGGTCTCCTGCACAAGCTCTTCCAGGAGGCCAGTTCCACAATCAAATGTCTTCATTCCAAGTCTAAGTGTCTGTCTTTCATTCTCTCCTCAAGTGTCTGTCTTCCAATCTCCCCTCTGAGTGACTGATTGAAGTCTCTCCTTTGAGTGACTCTTCTTCACTGTTCATTTTTTCCCTTTCATGCCTCTGTTTCCTCTATTTAAAGACCATTTTTTCTCTTCTTTCACCTCCCCTAAAGTTTTACATCTACTAATCACAGTAGTAGTAATCACACTCTTTCACAAGTGGGTCACAGACTTCCCATTCCATGCATGAAGTGGGTATTCACACGTTTTTGTGGTTAGTTCACACATTTTTGTAGTTAATTCACACCTTCTTGTGGTCAAAATGGGTAGATATACTTTAAATACTGAGTTAACACTTTTGGGGATTAAAATCTAAAACTAGATAGGGGATTCCAATTTAATCTTCACAATAAAGGAAGAACTAAGTATCTTCATTGTTATAATCAGGAGATAGCTAAATCCAATCTTCACAAGCCTCAGATACTTACTATCTGTGTGACCCTGGGCAAATCACTTAAACATTGTCTCAGTTTCCTGATCTATAAAATGAGCTAGAGAAGGAAATAGCCAACCACTGTAGTGTTAATGCCAAGAAAAACTGAAATGGAGTAATGAAGAGTTAGATAAGACTGGGAATGGCTGAACTACCCCATTCAACTGTCCCTTTTCAATTTATCTGCCATGTATTTTTATAAAAATGCATGATCATCTTCTCTAATTGAATAAAAGCCATGGGGTAGGGACTATTTTGTTTTGATGATTCCATATCTAGCACAATGCCTGCTACATAATAAGAGTTTAATAAAATTAATGGATTGATTGATTGGATCTCAATTCTCCTTACCTGTAAACATCAGAACTTATAGTAGCTGACTTTTGAGAACCCTTCTAATTCCAAACCCATGATCTTGTGATACTAGGATCACAGAAATATTACTTGTTTGAGAAGGACATAAGGGTGTTTTTGTCCATTGCCAATAATCCTAACTTTAATCTTGACAGTGGATTTTGAGAACTCTGGAAGTCAAAGGGAGACTAATGATTTTATGCAATTCTGTCTTACTAAAACCTAATTCATGCACATGTTAAGACGTCACCCCATGATATCAGTGGTCTTTTTCAAAAACTGAGGACCAACAGCAACAAATGACAATAACAAAAAATTTAGAATTGGACTAAACTTTAAAGGTCATCTAATTAAACTCCTATATTTTATATGAGGAAACTGAAGTCCAGAGAAGCGAAATGAAGTTCTCATAGTCACTCAGCTAGCAAGCTGAGCGAGAGAAAACCAGGGACTTCTCATTCCTACCCTACCAATCAACATATTATAAAAACCTGAGTAAATTCAGCTAGGAGTAAATACAGACAAGGAATCACAATTTCTTAAGGTCAGAGGTCAGTATGGAGGCCTAGTGATGGAGAGATCTTGGTTGACATAGTAGAAAAATGTCTTTTAGTCAGAAGTCTCATCTCTAAGGCTTATTAGCTGTTTCACTATGTGTATATCATGGTTGTGAACTGTTTATAAAAATGATACAATATATAGCTCATTGAGTTATGCTGAGGAAAGTGTTTTATAAATCTCAGAGCATATAAAGAATTTTCTCTTTTGACTAAGGAAATACCTATACGAATAAAATCATAAGTCTATTTCAATATTCATATATATATATACATATATATATATGATGTCATCAATGAGAGTTCTCAGAAGGAAACATGAAATATCTCACTGAGAAGATGACTGACCAAGAAAACAGGTAAAAAGGAGACAATTTGAGAATCATTGGTCTACCTGAAAACCCAGCAATAAACAGAAACCTTGACATCATAATACAAGAAATTATCCAAGAAACCAGCCATGATATTCTTGAACAAGAGGGCAAAATTGATATTGAAAGAGTTCATAGAACATCCTCTACAGTAAATCCTCAAAAGACAACCCCTAGAAATGTAATTGCCAAATTTAAGAGCTTTCAAGCAAAGGGAAAAATAAATTACAAGAAGGCAAAAAGAGACAATCCAGCTATCAAGGAGCACCAATCAAGATCACACAAGATCTGGCAGATTCCACAATAAAGGACCTCAAGGCTTGAATATGATATTCAGAAAGGCAAGAGAATTGGGTCTTCAAGCAAGGATCACCTACCCATAAAAACTGACTATATACTTCCAGGGGAAAGTGTGGGCATTCAACAAAATATATTTCTAAGTATTTGAAAATAAAAGACCAGAACTAAGCAGAAAGTTTGATATCCAAACATAAAGATCAAGAGAAACATGAAAAGGGAAATGAGAAAAAGAGAGGAAAGGGGGGAATTTTTTATTTAAATTTTCTTCTTTAAGGGCTTCAATAAGATCAAATTATTAATATTAATATATGGGAAAATGTTTTCTGTAACTCAAAAATTATATTCACTCTTATAGTAATTAGAAGAATATTCATAGGTAAAAATTGAAGTAATAAGTGGTCTAAGATGATATGCAAAAAAAAAAAGAAAAAGGGAGGGGGAATGGAAGATGGCACCAAGATAAACTTGAATGAATAGGATAAATAGGATAATTAATATCACACAAAGAGGCTCATGGGATGGAGTGGGGAAGAATACTATTATAAGAAATAGAGGAAGAGAGTGCTAATAGGAAATACTTAAACCTTACTATCAGTGAAATCAATTCTGAGAGGGAAGAGAATTTAGATCTGTTGGGGTATAGAATTCTATCTAACCATACAAGGAAAGTGAAAAGGGAAAAACTAAATGGGGGAAGGGATGGGAAGTACGAAAAAGGAGGGAAAGAGAGGGAGGGAACTTAAAAGACACTAAAAATAAGAAAAAAGAACCAAAAAGGGATGGGGGAAAAAGGGAACTATAATGAGGGTGGGGATTAAAGGGACTGAGTAAAACAATCCAATGGTATAAAAAGATATGGTAAAAGAAGAAAGGGCAGAACTAGGAGAGAATATAAAAATGTTGGGGAATATAGATGTGGTTATCATGACTCTGAATGTGAATGGAATGAACTCATCCATAAAACAAAAGCAAATAGCAGACTGGATTAGAAACCAAAATCCTAACATACCAAGAAACACACATGAGACAGATAGATACTCACAGAATAAGTATCAAAGGCTGGAACAAGATTTATTGGACCTCAACTGAGAAAAAGAAGGCAGGAGTTGCAATCATGATATCTGACAAAGCCAAAGTAAAAATAGATCTGATCAAAAGAAATAGTAGTAGTAGTAGTCTCTCGGTAACCCAGGATGACGATTGTCTTTGTGCGTTTTCATCTATGATAGATGAGTGTGCACAAAGACATTTGTGCGTGAAGGAGATTTAAGTGGAAAAGTCAATGCACAGAGAAAGTCCCACTCTCTCAGCATTGGAAGCCTGAGTCCATTGGCATGAAAAGTGGTTACACCTGGAGACTTTCTCAGCTGCATTGGATGGCTGTGTTGTCTTTTGTGCTCCAACACACCCTAAGCACCCCACAGTGCTTTGTTGCATCACCATCTCAGCCGTTGAACCTTCTTATTGGTTTCTTCCATCTGTTCGGCCGAAGCAGCCTTCACATGCTAGGTGAGCAGGGCCTTGGTTCACCAGGGGTCTACAACCCGATGGCTACTCTCACAAGGTTTACCTGGCCTGTCGAAGCCTTTGCCCGGGGTGTGGCCGCTGCCACATGCTAGCAGCTACTGGGAGCCACAAGTGAGATCTGGGTGTCAGGTGGGGGTCAGAGGCTGGAGAGCTGCCCTAGAAGGGCACAACAAGCCCTCCATACCAGAGATACTGCCCCTCCCTGAACACCCCATACACCCCTCAAAAGAAATAGGGAAGGTAATTGCATTCTGATGAAAGGCAGTATAGACAATGAGGAAAGATCAGTAATCAACATGTATGCACCAAATGGTATAACATCCAAATTTCTAAAGAAGAAACTAGAGTAGTTGAAGGAGGAAATAGATAGTAAAACTATACTAGCAGGAGCCCTAAACCTTCATCCATCAGATCTAGATAAATCAAACCAAAAGATAAATAAGAAACAGGTAAGAGATGTGGATGAAATCTTAGAAAAATTAGAGTTAATGAATATGTGGGAATAATAAATAGGGACAAAAAGGAAGACACCATCTTTTCAGCAGCAAATGGTACATTTACAAAGATTGATGATGTACTAGAGCATAAAAACATTGCAAACAAGTCCAAAAAAATAGAAATAATGAACACAAACTTTTCTGATTATAATGCAATAAAATAAAAATTAGTAAGGTACATGGAAAGGAAAATTAAAAATTAATTGGAAATTAAATATTATGATACTCCAAAACAGGCTAAAGAACACATCATAGAAACAATTAATAATTTCATTGAAGAAAATGATAATGATGAGATATAATTTCAAAATCTATGGGATGCAACCAAAGCAGTACTCAGGGAGAAATTTATATCCCTGAGTTCATGTTAAAAAATTAAGTAGGGCAGAGGTCAAAGAATTGGGCCTAACAAATAAAAAAAGTACTAGTCAATCTAATAAAAAAAGGAAAAAAAAAGAAAACCAAATTAACAGTATCATAGATGAAAAGGGAGACCTCACTTCTAATGAGGAAATTAGGAAAATCATTAATAATTATTTTCCCCAATTACATGTCAATAAATATGGCAATATAGGCAATATGAATGAATATTTACAAAAATATTAATTGCCCAGGTTAACAGAAGAAATACAATATTTAAATAACCTCATATGAGAAAAAGAAATTGAATAAGCCATCAAAGGACTCCCTAAAAATAAGTAAATTAATTTGGGTAGGATTGTCATTTTTATTATGTCAGCTTGTCCCACCCATGAGTAATCAATGTTTTTCCAATTGTTTAGATCTAGTTTTAATTGTGTGGAGAGTGTTTTGTAGTTGTGTTCATAAAGTTCCTGTGTTTGTCTCAGCAGATAGATTCCTAGGTATTTAATATTGTCTAGGGTGATTTCAAATGGAATTTCTCTTTCTAATTCTTGCTGCTGAGATGTATTGGAGATATGTAGAAATGCTGACTCCTTATATTTTATACTGCAACTTTGTTAAAGTTGTTGATTATTTCAACTAGCTTTTTGATTGATGCTCTAGGATTCTTTAAGTAGACCATCATATCATCCACAAAGCATGATAGCTTGGTCTCCTCATTGCCAATTTTAAATCTTTCAATTTGTTTTTTTTTCCTTCTCTAATTGCTACTACTGGTTTTTCCAGTACAATGTTAAATAATAGGGGTGATAATGGGCATCCTTGTTTCACTTCTTATTGGGAATGCATCTAGTTTATCCCCATTGCAGATCATGTTTGTTGATGGGTTTCAGATATATATTGTTCATTATTTTTAGGAAAGGCCCTTCTATTCTTATACTGTCTAGTGTTTTCATTAGGAATGGGTGTTGTATTTTATCAAAGGCCTTTTCTACATCTATTGAGATAATCATGTAATTTTTGTCAGTTTGCTTGTTAATATGGTCAATTATTTGGATGGTTTTCCTAATATTGAACCATCCTTGCATTCCTGGTATGAATCCTACCTGGTCGTAGTGAATAACACTTGTGATGACTTGCTGGAGTCTTCTTGCTAGTATCCTATTTAAGATTTTGCATCTATATTTATTAAGGAGATTGGTCTATAATTTTCTTTCCCTGTTTTTGACCTGCCTGACTTTGGGATCAGTACCATGTTTGTGTCATAAAATGAATTTGGTAGAATTCCTTCTTGGCTTATTCTTTCAAATAGTTTTTATAATATGGGGATTAGTTTTTTGAGTGTTTGATAGAATTCATTTGTGAATCCATCTGGAACTGGGGATTTTTTCTTAGGGAGTTCTTTGATGGCCTGTTCAATTTCTTTTTCTGATATGGGATTATATAAGAATTCTATTTATTCTTCTGTTAATCTAGGCAATTTATATTTTTGTAGATATTCATCCATATCACCTAGATTGGCATATTTGTTGCCATATAATTGGACAAAATAGTTTTTAATGATTGCCTTAATTTCCTCTTCATTGGAGGTGAGAACATGATTTTTGTAATCCTGGAAAAATATTCAAAATTAATCAATTAAGTAAAATTTAAATTTTTTAAAGTGAGAGTTTTCTCTAGCTATGTTATCTTTTTTATTTCATTCAACTTGTACCTATGTCCTCATATAAGTTCTACATGCAAAATCCATTCAACTCTTGGACATCTGAAATTGCAGAGATGACAATAAAATCTTTTTAGACTTGGTTTTACTTCTGAAATATTTTATGTGGACATCACAGGCTTAAAGGAAACAGATTTTCACTGAAAGACTATTGTGCTGCCTCAGCAAGTTGTAAAGGAACAATTTTGGTAATCTTTTCTCATCCCATACTTAAGATGTTTGTTAAAAGAGCTTAAGAGAGACTTCTGGTCAAGATGGTCGCTTAGAGAAAGCTAAAGTTCAGATCTCCAGAAACCCTTCCTTACTGATCTCAAACTATATGCTCCTAAGGCACCAGAATTCAAAATGATCAACAGCATAGACCCCGGGAATCCTCCTCCTAGACCTGGATCAAAAGGTACACTCCCCCCAAAAGCCAAGGTGGGTAGCGGGGAGGGAACACAAAAAAGAGAGGGAAGAAGAGGGGGCAGGGGAGGGAACAAAAAGGGTGGGGCTAGAAAGGGTAACATATCAAGGGAGGGGACAAGGGGTACTGATTTAAAGTAAATCACTGGATTAAAAGGTAGATCTGAAGAAGAAAGGTTAGAATTAGGGAAGGATATCAAAATGCCAGGGAGTCCACAAGTGACAATTATAACTTTGAACATGAATGGGATGAACTCACCCATAAAACGTAGACAAATAGCAGAATGGATTAGAATCCAAAACCCTACCATATGTTGTATTCAAGAAACACACATGAGGCGGGTAAACACCCACAAGGTCAGAATTAAAGTATGGAGTAAGACTTTCTGGGCCTCAACTGACAGAAAGTAGGAAGGAGTGGCAATCATGATATCTGATAAAGCCAAAGCAAAAATAGACCTGATTAATAGGGATAGGGAAGGTAATTATATTCTGTTAAAAGGGACTTTAGATAATGAGGAAATATCACTAATCAACATGTATGCACCAAATAATATAGCACCCAAATTTCTAATGGAGAAACTAGGAGAATTGAAGGAAGAAATAGACAGTAAAACCATATTAGTGGGAGTCTTGAACCAACCATTATCAAATTTAGATAAATCAAATCAAAAATAAATAAGAAAGAGGTAAAAGAAGTGAATGAAATCTTAGAAAAAATAGAATGAATAGACATATGGAGAAAAATAAATAGGGACAAAAAGGAATACACCTTCTTTTCAGTACCACATGGCACATTCACAAAGATTGACCATAAACTAGGTCACAGAAACATGGCATACAAATACAGAAAAACAGAAATAATAAATGCAGCCTTTTCAGATCACAAGGCAATAAAAACAATGATCAGTAATGGTACATGGAAAACCAAATAAAAATTTAATTGGAAATTAAACAATATGATACTCCAAAATCCATTAGTTAGAGACGAAATCATAGAAAGAATTAATTTCATCATGGAAAATGACAATGAAAATTGGAAAATGAAGGGATGCCCTTCAATTGGAGAATGGCTGCATAAATTGTGGTATATGTTGGTGATGGAATACTATTCTGCTAAAAGGAATAATAAAGTAGAGGAATTCCATGGAGACTGGAACAACCTCCAGGAAGTGATGAAGAGTGAGAGGAGCAGAATCAGGAGAACATTGTACACAGAGACTGACACATTGTGGTACAAGAGAACATAATGGACTTTACCAGTAATGGCTTTACAATGTCCCTGAACAACCTGCAGTGAGAAAAACTATTTGGATCTGGAAAGGAAACTTAATTCAGCAGTTTCATAAATTGATCCATACAC
Source organism: Monodelphis domestica (assembly GCF_027887165.1). Lineage (NCBI taxonomy): Eukaryota > Metazoa > Chordata > Mammalia > Didelphimorphia > Didelphidae > Monodelphis > Monodelphis domestica. The sequence continues at coordinate 307,943,029 of NC_077232.1, read as the reverse complement.
CTACACCTCAGGTTACAAGTTTTCATGGCAAGTATTGAATATTATCAAAAGCAAAATTAATAATCAGTGCAAATTTTTAATTGACTAGCATCAATTGGCCTATGCTTTAGAAAACTTTCTAATATATTCAAATTTTGAAGATGTAGGAATCATTAAATTTTTAAACAGGACATGAGGTCAACAAGGATAATAATTAGCCGTCATTATTTAAAAACCTGTATAAAGTTAAAAAAAATTGTCTGTAAAGCACATTACTGCTACTTTATCCAAAAATAAAATTAATTAGAATTACTCAATATCAAAATAATATAGCCTCAATTCTAAATATGAGACACATTCTCAGCATTGCAAGGCATTAGAATAAAAACAATGCTAGAAGGATTCAAATTGTTAATCAGTGGTAATTTATTAAGGTTATTAATCAATTTGTTAACCAGTAACAGTGACTTATGTGTGGTTTAGAATGGGCAACACTACCACTTATTCAAATTGCATATATCAATCCTAATCATTAATGCAGTATAAAACCAATTACTAGTGTACAAGCTCAAATATTACTTGCACTAGGTAGTGCATTTTTGGCAACAGAATCTTGTAAAACTCTTAGGTAAAATTGATAATTCCATTCATATTATCAAAATCTTTTCAGTCATAAATTTAAATTTGACAGTTTAAAAATAATAACATCACTGCAATCACTATGCTTACATTTACTGCATCTATTTAGGGTACAGCAGATATTGTTAAATGCACAGCATAAGTTGAAAAAAAAAACTATGCCCAAGCAGAGGACAAACTGAGTGAGTAAAAACACTGAGGAAAAGCAACTGCTTGACTACAGATGTTGAGGGGATATGATCGAGGAGAGACGCTAAATGAGTGCCCTAATGCAAATACCAACAACAAGGAAATGGGTTCAAAGCAAGGACACATGTGAAACCCAGACGAATTGCGTGTCCGCTAGGGAAGGGGTGGGGGGGTTTGGGGGGGAAGAAAAGTAAATGATCTGTTTCCAATGAACAATGTATGAAAATGACCAAATAAAATAATGTTTAAAAATTAAAAAAAAGAAAATGACAATGGTGAGACATCCTTTCAAACCTTTTGGGATGCAACCAAAGCAGTAATAAGAGGTAAATTCATATCCCTGAGTGCATATATTAACAAAGTAGGGAGAGCATAGATCAATGAATTGGAAATGCAAATATAAAAAACTCAAAAGCAAACAAATTAAAACCCCCCAGAAGAAAACCAAACTAGAAATCTTAAAAATTAAGGGAGAAATTAATAAAATCGAAAGTGATAGAACTATTGATTTAATAAATAAAACAAGAAGCTGGTACTTTGAAAAAAAAAACAAACAAAATAGACAAAGTACTGGTCAATCTAATTAAAGAAAGGAATGAAGAAAAGCAAATTAACAGCATCAAAGATGAAAAGTGGGACATCACCTCCAATGAGGAGGAAATTAAGAAAATCATTAAAAATTACTTTGCCCAATTATATGGCAATAAATACACCAATCTAGGTGACATGGATGAATATATAAAAAAATACAAACTGCCTAGACTAACAGAAGAAGAAATAGAATTCTTAAATAATCCCATATCAGAAAATGAAATCCAACAGGCCATCAAAAACTCCCTAAGAAAAAATCCTCAGGGCCTGATGGATTCACCAGTGAATTCTATCAAACATTCAGAGAACAGTTAATCCCAATACTATACAAACTATTTGACATAATAAGCAAAGAGGGAGTTCTACCAAAGTCCTTTTATGACACAACCATGGTACTGATTCCAAAACCAGGCAGGTCAAAAACAGAGAAAGAAAATTATAGACCAATCTCCCTAATGAATATAGATGCAAAAATCATAAATAGGATACTAGCAAGAAGACTCCAGCAAGTGATCAGAAGGGCCATCCACTATGATCAAGTAGGATTTATACCAGGGATGCAGGGCTGGTTCAATATTAGGAAACTATCTACATAATCAACCATATCAAAAAGCAAACCAACAAAAATCACATGATTATTTCAATAGACGCAGAAAAATCCTTTGATAAAATACAATATCCATTCCTATTAAAAACACTAGAAAGCATAGGAATAGAAGGGTCATTCCTAAAAATAATAAACAGTATATATCTAAAACCATCAGCTAATATCATCTGCAATGGGGATAAACTAGATGCATTCCCAATAAGATCAGGAGTGAAACAAGGATGCCCATTATCATCACCTCTACTATTTGACATTGTACTAGAAACACGAGCAGTAGCAATTAGAGAAGAAAAAGAAATTGAAGGCACCAAAATAGGCAAGGAGGAGACCAAGTTATAGCTCTTTGCAGATGACATGATGGTCTACTTAAAGAATCCTAGAGATTCAACCAAAAAGCTAATTGAAATATTCAAAAACTTTAGCAAATTTGCAGGATACAAAATAAACCCAAATAAGTCATCAGCATTTCTATACATCTCCAACACAGCTCAGCAGCAAAAACTAGAAAGAGAAATCCCATTCAAAATCACCTTAGACAAAATTAAATACCTAGGAATCTATCTCCTGAGACAAACACAGGAACTATATGAACACAACTACAAAACACTTTCCACACAACTAAAACTAGACTTGAGCAATTGGAAAAACATTAACTCCTCATGGGTAGGATGAGCCAATATAGTAAAAATGACCATCCTACCCAAACTTATCTATCTATTTAGTGCCATACCCATGGAACTTCCAAAAATTTTCTTTTCTGATTTAGAAAAAAACCATAACAAAGTTCATTTGGAATAACAAAGGATCAAGGATATCCAGGGAAATAACCAAAAAAAAAATACAAAGGAAGGTGGCCTCTCAGGTCCAGATCTTAAACTATATTACAAAGCAGCAGTCATCAAAACAATTTGGTACTGGCTAAAAGACAGAAAGGAGGATCAGTGGAATAGACTTGGGGCAAGTGACCTCAGCAAGACAATATATGATAAACCCAAAGATCCCAGCTTTTGGGTCAAAAATCCACTATTCGATAAAAACTGTTGGGAAAATTGGAAGACAGTGTGGGAGTGATTAGTTTTGGATCAACACCTCACACTCTACACCAAGATAAATTCAAAATGGGTGAATGACTTTAACATAAAGAAGGAAATTGTAAGTAAATTAGGCAAACACAAAATAGTATACATGTCAGACCTTTGGGAAGGAAAAGACTTTAAAACCAAGCAAGACATAGAAAGAGTCACAAAATGTAAAATAAATAATTTTTACTACATCAAATTAAAAAGCTTTTGTACAAACAAAGCCAATATAACTAAAATCAGAAGGAAAGCAACAAATTGGGAAGCAATCTTCATAAAAACCTCTGACAAATGTTTAATTACTCAAATTTACAAAGAACTAAATCAATTGTACAAAAAATCAAGCCATTCTCCAATTGATAAATGGGCAAGGGACATGAATAGGCAGTTTTCAGATAAAGAAATCAAAACTATTAATAAGCACATGAAAAAGTGCTCTACATCTCTTATAATCAGAGAACTGCAAATCAAAACAACTCTGAGGTATCACCTCACACCTAGCAGATTGGCTAACATGACAGAGATGGAAAGTAATGAATGCTGGATGGGATGCAGAGAAGTAGGGACACTAATTCATTGCTGGTGGAGTTGTGAATTGATCCAACCATTCTGGAGGGCAATTTGGAACTATGCCCAAAGGGCGATAAAAGAATGTCTACCCTTTGATCCAGCCATAGCACTGCTGGGTCTGTACCCCAAAGAGATAATAAGGAAAAAGACTTGTACAAGAATATTCATAGCTGCACTCTTTGTGGTGGCCAAAAATTGGAAAATGAGGGGATGCCCTCCAATTGGGGAATGGCTGAACAAATTGTGGTATATGTTGGTAATGGAATATTATTGTGCTGAAAGCTATAATAAAGTGGAGAAGTTCCATGGAGACTGGAACAACCTCCAGGAAGTGATGCAGAGTGAAAGGAGTAGAACCAGGAAAACATTGTACAGAGAGACCAATACACTGTGGTACAATCAAAGGTAATGGACTTCTCCATTAGGGTCAATGCAATGTCCCTGAACAATCTGCAGGGTTCTAAAAAACACTATCCACAAGCATAGGATAATCTGTGGGAGTAAAAACACCGAGGAAAAGCAACTGCTTGACTACGGGGGCTGAGGGGAAATGACTGAGGAGAGACTCTAAATGAACACTCTAGTGCAAATACCAACAACATGGAAATCGGTTTGAATCAAGAACACATGTGAAACCCAGTGGCATCATGCGTTGGCTATGGGGAGTGGGGGGGGTAGAAAAAGAAAATGATCTTTGTCTCTAATGAATAATGCTTGGAAATGATCAAATAAAAATATTATTTTAAAAAAAGAATTTAAGACTGCTTCATTGTAGAGAAATGAATTTGTCCAGAAGTCCTGCCCAACAGATGTGTGGAATCATTGCTTTCTAAAAGAGACCACTGTCATACAGGACTGTATTACAGAATCATGTTACCCCATGCATGTGGGTTTTCCTTCAAATGTACCTCAATTCAAAGTTTTGGTAAATTTTGTACTCATTCTTCTTCTGGCTGCTTCTACCTTTGCATCTGAATACTAGATAAGTTTAAAAGTTTAAAGTAAAGTTAAAAACAAGTTTAAAACAAGTTTTAAAAATGTGTACCATAACATGGAAATAGTTCTGGAACAATGACACATGTAACACCAAATGGGATTCTTCATTGGCTATGGGAGGAGAAGGTAGGAGGGGAGGAAAGAACATGAATCATGTAATGATGGAGAAATAGTCTAAATTAATTAAACTTAAAAATCTTTTAAAAATGTGACCCAGCCTCATGAATGGCCTATTATATTTAAATTATTAAATATTTTGACTTCTTTTTTGGATAAATATTCATATTTCACTGTAATAGCATTGTTTTGACTGATTTTTTAAATGGCTACATATTGGGGGAACTCAGGAGCTACAATTATGACCATAGATTTCCATCTGTTCTCTCATATCAATGTTACACCTAGGATACTGTGAATGAGTTGTAATTCTGTGACAATTACTCCAAGGAAACAAATTAACTTGCAATAGTAGGTATAGTTGGGGTAAGAAAGCTAGTTTCAATTTAGGAAGAGAGCCAGCAGAAAATTGAGAGTTAGTATTATACTTTGTAGACCACACAGTCTAACTGGTGATCAATTAGCAAATAATGATATGCCTCTCATGAAATGCTGTCTGAATAGTAATTCTTCAAAGTTTTCAGGGAAGCTACCCATCATTATTTAATGTTTGGAGAGGTAAATGATATTTGGGCCTGGTGATAGCTACACAGATTGAGAAAAATATTTCTCTGATTCAGCTTTATAAGTCAATGAATAAATAATGAACTTGATTCCCTTTCAAGATACTGGTGTCAATATTTCCCCATTTTTTTATTGTTTTGAAAAGTATTCACTCCCACAAGATTCACTTTGAATTAAATTTAAAGTAAATGGTGAGAAATCAGTGTAAGGCATTCATCTGGGCTGATCTGCCTGCCTTCTGTCATTCTTTTGCCAGCTCCAGCAAGAAAATGAGTAAAGGGGGAAAATCTGTTAAAGTCTTTTGCTACACAAACCTTATCTTTCTGCTAATTTATTTCAGATATTTCCCAATGAAACTTAATTTGGGAATGTAGGAAACTTCCTTCTGATATATGTAACAGAAGTGGCAAGAGTCCAAAGTAAATCATCAACCTGAGTCTTCTATCTTTCATCCCAAAACTAGGGGGGGGCATACAATCATAAAATAGTTAGGATCCCCACCCTATCAGCATCTCATTGAGCATATGTGAGATGCAGACAATCACATAATATCTTTGTCTCTATATACATGTGTATAAAACAGATCATAAAATAAATGAGGCTACCTTGTAAAATAATGGCTTCACACCTATAAAGACCTAAAGGTCTTTATGCAAAGGCTTGATGATCTCTTTTATAGTACACTGTATAGGAATTTCAAGGTCAGAGAAGAATTGAACTAGATTATCTTTACGTTATCTTTCAAAGTTCTTTAATATCCCATGATTCTGTGCTTACTTTAATCATCCTTTTTCAACTTACCTCTGATGCTTACTTTGTGACCTGGGCAAGTCACTTAATTGACCTAGTCCTTAGTGTGCTCATCTATAAAATGAGAAGGTTGGAACAGGTGGTCTCTGAGGTCCCTTATAGCTCAAAATCGATATTTCTCTGATATATGACAAAGGAATTTTATTGAAAAGATAGAAGCCCTCTCCAATTTACAATTTGTTCCCTCTTGTCTCATGACTTTTATCACAAAATTCATTAATATGATGACTTAGTCTCTTTAATCTCTCTTTTAATTCTGTCTCTTGAAATAATGACCTTTATCCTTGTCTTTGTCAGCCATTCTACTTGTACCCTTGAACTTATCTTCTCCCACCTCAAGAAAATTGTCCCCACAAGAACCCCATCTCCATCTAATCTTCAATCTCTGCCTCTCTCTCTGTTCCTTTCTGCTATCTACAAGTCCTTCTAAATTCCCTCCATTATAGAAAATTTCATTAAACTCTACTAAACCTTCTAGGTATTGTCTTTTATCCCTCCTCTCCTTCATAGGGGGAATGTGATGGGGGGGGTATTCTTTTCCTGTTACCTCTAATTACTTTTCTTTTACTCACTTATAAATTTATTGCAATCTGATTTCCAACCTCATCAATTAATTTTGATTGCTGTATATAGAATATCAATCTCTTATATTATAAATCTAATGTCCTTTTTTCTCATATTCTTTTTTATTCACCTCTGTTCACAATTGACTATCTGCTTTCTTTGGATATACTTTATTCTTGATTTAAATGAAATTCCTGTCCTGTGTTCCTCGTCCTACCTTTCAGTTTGCTACATGTCAGTCTTGTTTTCTGAATAATCATTTCTATCTTGCCATCTTATCTACTGATGTATCCCAAAACTTTGACTTGGACCCTCTTCTCTTCTTTCTCTATGGCTCCTCTCTTGGTGATGTCATTACCTCACATGTTTTCAATTGTCAAGCAACTATTCTTCCTTCCTAGATTTATATATCCAACTTTATTCTCTTTCCGAGAAACCTAATCTCACATCACCAATTTGACATCTCCAACTTGGTGTTGTATAGACATTCAAAATTTCAATATATCAAGATATTTTATTTTCCTGCCACTAAAACTCATCCCTCTTTTTAACCTTATATGTCAGGAAGACCATTCTACTCTGCATGACCCAAGTTTTCAATCTCAGAATCATCTCTGGTTACTAGCAAATCATCTGTCTTATAACCTCACTTTTCCTTTATTATGTTTTTGTATCTACTGGATGGGTAACTTTTTCTACTAATATAGCATAAGCTCTCTAGGTGCAGGTTTCATTTTATTTTTATTTTTGTATCTGTACTGCCAACCATAGTGCCTGTCATCTAGTAAGCAATTAATAAATATGTATTGATTGATTATTGCCCAGAGACAAGAAATGACTTGGCCAAAGTCACATAACTAAAAAGTAATGAAATAAGAGTTTGAAATGAATAGATTGTTTTATTTTCAAAGAAGTTCAAATATATTTACAATTGACAAGATGTTTTATTTTGATATAATAGTTGGATACACTAGCTAACTAGGTACTTGAGCTATGGGTCATTTACTGAGCCCAGGGAGCTAATGGGCATTTCAGAAAACTTGTTGCCTCTCCCTCTTCTAAGAGCATAATGACTTTCTTTTATCTTCCTCCTCCTGGAGTGATTCACATATAATATTCATGATAAAGTTTGGGGCTCAAACATCCTAGAATTTGTTTTTGTACTGACAAACTCCAAACTGCTTTTGAAAAAAATAATATTTCAAAAATAGTTCCTTTCTAGGTTTTATACTAACTTTTAAGTAAGCAGAAGGGCACAGATTCAAATGACTTTACAAATTTTAACACACTATCACATATTACTGAGAAATACTTAAAATACTCCTATTTATATAAATAGCCCCAGCCTGCTACCACAGGTGGGGTCAGGGGCAACAAAAACAGTAGATCTTACTAACCCTTCACCTACTCCTTATTAGGGAAAAGATAAAGTAAATTGACTTGGCAAGTTGTAGTGTTTCTCAAGCCCCTAGGAAATTTCATGGAGGGGGAAGTCCCTAAAGCAGTCTCATCCACATTCCTCTCATTAGCCTCACATGGTGACTGGCTAGCTCTGGAATCTGACTTTGGTCCTTCCAGTTTTCCTCGGTCATTAGGGATCAATCCATGATGACAGAGATCAGCTTAGCAACTCTAGCTGGTATTCATTAATAATCTCTTCATTGGGTATTGACATTTCTCAGCAATAGCTTTTATAACTAATTATTTTTATAATTGATTTAATTTTCTTTCATAATTTTGGTAGTGATGCCATTTGGCACTTGGGTTTCAGTCTTTCATACACACACACACACATACACACACATATCACATGGCATGTTCCCAAGTATATGACTACTTTAGGTAGGTAAGTTGCAATAACACATCTCTCCCATATTCTTCAAATGAATGTGGCATCAGTGGGAAAAAATGAACACATATGGAGGGAAATATAAAAGGAACATGTGTGGCAAGGACAGGATTATGTATGGATGCACATATAGGTAACACATGTATGCAGGATTCACATTTGGAGGGTTACATGCATATGTTCAGATCTTCATGTGCAGGCAGCTGATGCATCCAGTGATGTAGGGCTGCTGATAGTGTCTGGTAATTTCTTTACATTGCACCCATCAGGGTTGTTCTTTACCTCACAGAGTCTCCTTTGAATGTGGTAGATATTGCTCTAACAACTGCTGGTCCACCAGATGTTTCTCTGCTGGGCTCCACATTGCTTCAGAATCAATTAATATCCTTGACTCTCTTTTCCTTAGCAAAAAATGTTCCAGGTTCTGTTAGATTAATTCCTATAGGTCTTTTATGGATTTATTTCTTTTAGAAAGCATATACCTTTCCCTGGGATCAACAACCAAAAAAAAAATAAAAGACTACTTTACTGTCTTTTACCCTCAACATTTTGACTTTAGGGCTTCTCATCTCTCAGCATAGGAGATTTTGAGCCCCAGGTGTCAAGCTTTTTGGAAAAAGAGAGTAGAGTACTTGTTATTTAGTAATTTCTTTGTACTCCTTTCCATAGACCAGGGCCTTGGCCCTGTCTATTGGAGATTTTACCCTAATTTATGGTATTTAAAAAACCTCCCAGTTTTCAAATTCTTCAGACTAGTATTATATCAGATATAATGCCATTTGTATAAATTAGGGCTAAATAATTACCAAACAACTCAGGGGTTGGAGTTTTCATTTAATTAAATTCTTAGTCTCCTAATTTCCCTTTCAAATGAATGTGTAGAGTGAATTACAGATTGTGGATTGTTTCAGTTTGGGAGTTCTGAGCTATAGGAGTGCTAAAGCATACTCAGTCCAATCCCAATTGGTAAGGCTCTGGGAAAGGAGGATCACAAGTATGTAATTAGAATTCCATACCCTTGAACTACATTTCCCAACATTTCTCTTTCACCCCTACATTTCATTCTTACATTTTGTAGATAAAATTTTCTGTAACTTCACCCTCTCCCTCTCTTGTCCTGCTATCCCGGTTCAGAAAATTGCTCTTTACTCTGGCTATCACTTTCCTCTACTTCAAGTGATTATTAATAAATCTTATGAAATATAATACTTGGAATATTGAATATTAATTTTTAATCTTGCTCAAGGCTAATTAAGAAAGTATAAACCAATTAAAGCTTGAAAAAACATGGATAAGGGCCCACAAATGGTCTTTGGCATCTGCCATTCTAGTCTGGGAGATGTGAAGAGAAGGGAGAGGAAAGGGAGGGACGTCATCCTCTTTTCTACATTTTGAACAATATTTTTCAGAATATTTTATATATAGATACAACAATGTCTAGAGTTCAGAAGGCATTAGGCACACTTCTTTATATAATAAATTTGTGAATACTGAAGAAAAAGGTATTCACCCTAATATTTAGGGGTGGAGAACAACTAAATCAAAGAATGACTAACTATCTCCTCACTCCATTATCAGCCAAAAGCACTACCATCGGTGCTGTAGCTCTACTGTGACCTCTTGTGCATTATTCAATTGATCTTTCATCTTTTGAAACAGAAGATGTTTCCAATGTTGGATCCATGTGAACATAGTTGGCCTGTATTTTCTCTGGCTTGCAACAACAAAGGAGAGAACAAGCATAGTTATAACTGAAAACATTCAAGAGAAAGGATTTCTTCTCTCCCCTTCTCTTCCTGGCAGCAATACAAATGCATAGGTAAGTCCAAGAAAAATACAAAATATCCAAATATTATTGAACATAACTCATGCTGGTCCCTAAATCCCAGCAAGATACATCGTACATAATTGTTTTCACATAGGAAACTTGGAGAGAGAGAGAGACAGAGAAAGAGAGAGAGAAATTTGTAGATTCTGGATAATAAGTGGGGAATATATATATATATATATATATATATATATATATATATGTGTGTGTGTGTGTGTGTGTGTGTGTGTGTGTGTGTGTGTTTAAATATAAAGCATTCTCTTTTTATGAGCAGGATTGGGATTATATTTATATATATGGTTATATTATAATGCGATTTCTACAGCACTCTCCTCATGAAACAAAATGAAGTCAAATAAGACTTGTTTTGGGAAAGTTTTGTGAAGACTAGAAAAACTGCTTTAAAAATTCTCAATGCAGGTGCAGCTTGGATTGAGAGCCAGTCCTAGAGATGGGAGATTCTAGGTTCAAATCTAGCCTCAGACACTTCCTAACTGTGTGAACTTGGGCAAGTCACTGAATCCCCATTGCTAATCCCTTACCACTCTTCTGCCTTGGAACTGATACACAGTATTAATTCTGAGATAGAAGGTAAGGATTTTAAAAAATTCTCAACGTTTTTTACATACAGCAAAGGATAGTTTTTTTTCTTCTTTTAATGTTATTGATATTTGCTTTTCTTATTCCAGATAGTCCTACTCTTCCTTCTTTTTATATTCCCCATCATTCTTTTATCCTTTCTTTAGTGAAATTTAGAACTGTGAATTGAAGGTTCCCCCCCCCCCATTGTGTCAATTATTTCTGCTACTGAGCTCATAAATTCTCCTTTCACACTTATTTCTCCTTTAAATGATTTAAGAATATATTATTGTGTTTCTATGGCCCCTTAGAAAGCCAGTGCTCTCTGTGTCATTTTCCTTTGTTTTTCAATGTTTATTCATAGATATTTTGATTCATTCATCTAATCTAGAGGCCACAGACCTTTCTCTTATTAATGATTTTCCAATGTTTTACCTACTTATGCTCAGTTCTTCTAACAGTTTTCTTGCTCTTGAGATCTTTGGCTATATTAGTCTTCTCCCACCCTTTATTTTCTTCTATTATTAATTTCCTGACTCCTTCCCTTTTGATTTTGTTTTCCCTGGGGACTGAATTCATAACTGTCTCAGTTTCCCCTTAAGGTACACAATTTACATTTCACTGGTTTCAGTCTTTCCTTCAGGTGATATCTGGGACTATGGAAATGGTCCTGTGACAAGGAAATCACTTTAAAAGACTGATATATATTAATTTAAGGTTGCCAAGGAATTCAGCTATGTAATTCCCAAATGAAAACTCAAGTCAGCAGTCAACCTTTTATGGAGTTTAATTACAAACAGGAGGAAGAAAGGTATTAGAGAGAGAGAGAGAGAGAGAGAGAGAGAGAGAGAGAGAGAGAGAGAGAGAGAGAGAGAGAAAAGGGAGAGAAGGGAATAGGACTTAAATACCCCCTCTGTTTAGGCTGGGCCAAAAGGCCCAAGCCCTTAGATAACTGAGGCAAAGAAAAGAGATCAGTCTCTATCACTCACATGACCAAAATGGAAAAACAGTCTCAGGGGCTTCCACCTCCAGCCTCCTTCAGAGCAAAACTTCTCAGAGCACAACCTCTCAGAGCAAAACCTCTCGAACTCCCCCAGTCCTCAGACCCCACTATCTTTAAGGAAACCATCTAAGTTCCCTCCTCTCAGTTCTCACATCTACCAATCACTGTCCATGTTTTCCCTGTGCCAATGGTGGCTCTAGCTTAACCCAGGACCGCCCAGAGGCTTTGCACATGTCTGTTGAAGGTCATATTCTTAAATAATTAAATCTTGATCCTTGCTGCAGCCCTTCCTAAATCCTTTTACTCTGAGTAGGGTGGAGATTGTAGTTTCAAGACCTGGTTCTGTCATTCCAAGTATCTCTATTGTATCAATTCTAAAATCAATCATGACTCAAAGAACTTCCTGTTTTATGCTTAAGCATAGGTCAAAGCCCTTTCCATTGTTTAGCAAAAGGTTTCTGTCCTAAAGTAGTCTTAGGTAGGGAGGAGAAGGATCCTCCCATGCCAAGGGGGTTCACATTCCAATAGAGTTCTTACTATCAGTAGGAAATTTTTTCCAAGTATGAAATTTTCCAATGGTGAAATTTCCAACATTCATAAGTCTAAGAAATTTTAAGGTTTACAATCCCCCCTGATGATCATTGGGAGACTAGTCTCCCCATTGATCATTTAACATAATTATTTTGTAGTTCTAAATGCACTTCTAACTATAGATATACACAATATTCAATTTTCTAAGAAAATTAGAATAGTGAGAGAGGTAATAGAAAAGAAAAGAAATCAAAACCAATGTTTTGCTAGGCGCATTGACAGAAAGCCAAATTAGGGGCAGTCCCTTTTGGCATAAATGTGTACAATTACAATAAATGTTCAATCAAAAGTTCAGTCCAATCAATCATATCCAAAGTTCATTCTTGATCTTCTTGATGAAGTGTAGGTTTTCGGCATCTTTCTGCAACAGTTCATTCTCTGGATATAAAAGTTTCAAGCTTCTTTCTTGAAGATCTTTTCTCAAACAGAATCAAAATCTTTGATTTTTTATAACAGTAAAATCTTAAACAAAATTCAAAATTCTTGGATTTTTATAAAAATCCAAGCTTAAACAAAACAATTCAAAAATTCTTAGAATTTAAATTAAAATACAGTCCCATCATGGAAATGGTCCCATCTCGATGGTAGTCTCTTTCCATCAAACAGTGAATTTTATATCTATTCCTCAGTTCTCTATTTGAGTTTAGTTGCAACACAGAACATTGTCCCATGTCCGTTCCAGGCCAAAGGAATTTCTGCCTTTTTTTGGGTAGCTCTGGGAATAAGAAAAAATGGAGTTGAATTTCAATGTAATCCTATGGATCAACTTTTATAGCATTGATGGAACATAGTATAGAGCATTAAAAAAGAGAATACCAAGTGAGGATTTTAGGGGTTAGAGACTATCTGTTCTGCTTTCAGTTCATTGAATTTTTATATCACGTGGTTTCTTTTTTTACATATAAAATGAACATTTTATTTTATCAAATTTAAAACAATGCATTCAGTATTAGAAGGGAAACAGCAAGGTAGGAAAAACCCCTCATAACAAATATCTCCAAACAAGGTCCAGTCTCTCAAATCCACAAAGAACCAAATCAAATCCACAAGAATACAAGCCATTCCTCACTTGACAAATGGTCAAAGGACATGAATAAGCAATTTATTTTATTTTATTGAAAATTTTATTTAATTAGTCAATTTAGAACATTATTCCTTGGTTACAAGAATCACATTCTTTCACTCCCCTCTCCAACCCCTTCCCATAGCTGACACACAATTCCATTGGATTTCACATGTGTCCTTGATCAGAACCTATTTACATGTTGTTTACACTAGGATGATCATTTAGAGTGTACATCCCCAAACATATCCCCCTTGACCCATGTAATCAAGCAGTTGTTTTTCTTCTCTGTTTCTACTCCCACATATCTTCCTCTGAATGTGGATAGTATTCTTTCTCATAAGTCCTTCAGGATTGTCCTAGATCATTATGTTCGATTGTACCACAGTGTATCAGTCTCTGCATACAATGTACTCCTAGTTCTGCTCCTCTCACTTTGCATCAATTCCTGGAGGTTATTCCAGTTGACATGGAATTCCATTCCTCAATTTTATTATTTCTTTGGGCACAATAGTATTCCATCACCAACATACATACAATTTGTTTAGCCATTCCCCAATTGGAGGGCATCCCCTCATTTTCCAAATTTTTGCCACCACAAAGAGCACAGCTATGAATATTCTTGTACATGCTTTTTTCCTTATTATCTCTTTGGGGTACAAACCCAGCAGTGCTATGGCTAGATCAAAGGGCAGGCAGTTTTTAAGGCCCTTTGGGCATAGTTCCATATTGTCTTCCAGAATGGTTGGATCAATTCACAACTCTACAAGCAGTGCATTAATATCCCAACTTTGCCACATCCCCTCCAACATTCATTACTTTCCTTTCATGTCATGTTGGCCAATCTTCTAGGTGTGAGGTGATACCTCAGAGTTGTTTTGATTTGCATTTCTCTAATTACAAGAGATTTAGAACACTTTTTCATTTGCTTATTAATAGTTTTGATTTCTTTAACTAAAAATTGCCTATTCATATCACATGGCCACCTATCAATTGGAGAATGGCTTGATCTTTTATACAAATGGTTTAGCTCTTTACAAATCTGAGAAATCAGACCCCTGTCAGACGTTTTTGTTATGAAAATTTTCTCCCAATCTAACATCTCCCTTATAATTTTGGTCTCACTGGTTTTATTTATACAAAAACTTTTTAATTCAATGCAATAAAATTATTTATTTTACATTTGTGATTTGTTCCTAGCTCTTGCTTGGTCTTAAAAATCTTTCCTTTCCCAAAGATCTGACACGTACACTATTTTGTGTTCACCTAATTTACTTATAGTTTCCTTCTTTATATTCAGGTCATTCATCATTTTTGAGTTTATTTTGGTGTAGGGTGTGAGATTTTGATGCAAACCCAATCTCTCACACACTGTCTTCCAATTTTCCCAGCAGTTTTTATGAAATAGTGAATTTTTGTCCCCAAACCTGGGATTTTTGGGTTTATCATAGACTGTTTTGCTGAGGTCACTTAACCCAAATCTATTCCACTAAGTCTCCTTTCTGTCTCTTAGCCAGTACCCTATTGTTTTGATGACCACTGCTTTATAGTATAGTTTGGGATCTGGGACTGCAAGGCCCCCTTCCTTTGCATTTTTTACATTATTTCCCTGAATATCCTTGATCTTTTGTTCTTCCAAATGAACTTTATGTTTTTTTTTTCCAATTCCAAAAAAAAAAGTTTTTTGGTAGTTCAATGGGTATGTCACTAAATAAGTAAATTTATTTGGATAGGATGGTCATTTTTATTATGTTAGCTCATCCTACCCATGTGCAGTTAATGTTTTTCCAACTGTTTATATCTAGATTTAATTGTGTTGAAAGTGTTTTGTAGTTGTGTTCATATAGTTCCTGTGTTTGTCTCAGCAGACAGATTCCTAAGTATTTAATATTGTCTATGGTGATTTTAAATGGAATTTCTCTTTCTAATTCTTGCTGCTGAGATGTGTTGGAGTTATATAGAAATGCGGATGACTTGTGTGGGGTTATTTTGTATTGTGCAACTTTGCTATAGTTGTTGATTATTTTCACTAGTTTTTAGTTGATTCTCTAGTATTCTTTAATAGACCATCATATCATCTGCGAAGAGTAATAGCTTGGTCTCCTCATTGCCAATTTTAATGCTTTCAATTCCTTTTTCTTCTCTAATTGCTACTGCTTGCATCACTTGGTTTCTTGGTGTCATAAAATTTAGAGATATGTGAAATGGTTTTCTCTTTTGAACATAATTCAGATTTGGGGGAGGTTTGAGAGGTTATGAGGATCAAAGAAAATATTGGTCCACCATTTTTTGGTTATATGACTTGGAAGTCAGAATTTTCACAATGATAATTTTTTTTATGTTATATTATGATGTTCTGAAAAAAGTTTATTTTTCACATTGTAGGTATCTATAAACATATCAGTGGAGATCCCATGTCTTGTTAGACAAAGAGGATTTGAATCAAGAAGATCTGAATTCAAATCCAGCTCTGACATTTACTAAGTGGTGACCATGGCCAAATGCACTTTTGTCCTAAAACCTCAGTTTACTTATCTACCGAATGAGGACACAAATAATTCTGGAAGTAGTTAAATCACAAAGTTATTGTAAGAATTAAATGATACAATTCATATAAATTGTATAGGATATTTTTTTGGCCAGAACTATTTTGTATACATTTTATATACAAATGGTCCACTATTTCTTGGTCATATGACTTGGAAGTCAGAGAGTTTTCACAATGATAAATTTTTTATGTTATACTATGATGTTCTGAAAAAGTTTACTTTTCACATTGTATCTATAATATATATACAACACATACATGCATATACACACATACATACACATTATATACATTATACACATTATATACATATATAAATAATAAAGCACTATATAAATGCTGGCTAAACTTTAGGTTATACTGAATTAATTACTTTTTTGCTCAATATCAACTTATTACTATGATACTTAGACTAATCTTTAAAGGGTAAGCTATTTTGACAGTGCTGATTGATCTTAGCTTTAGGGACTAACTTATTACATTTAAAATTTGGTTATTTTTATGATCAAAGAAGAAGTCTATGATATTCTGATTCATCATCCCTTGGATAAAATATTTGTACTTTACCTTGTTGCCTGAACAATTTGATGTTTGGTGTTATAATTATAAAATATGTCTATGCTATTTCTTAGTGAGTTTAGCTTAAGGTTTCTTTCCAATAGTAAATCAATTCTTTGTAAACTGTTTCTAATACTTCTATGAAATTACCCTATATTATTTTCTGAAGCATCATATTCAGTTAATCAAATTCAGTTAATAATCCATGATGATTTTCCTGAATATTAATAATCTAATATATATCTTACACTATTTCCAAAATTGTTTTGACTGTCTATGCCATTTTGAACTCTATGTAGGTAAAATGTTTCACTGATTACACTGTTTTGACTTTCACTTGTTGGTACTACAATCATTTTTCTCTTTTTCATCTCTTCTCTGCAGAAACAATAGCTATGCACTACAAATAAGTATAATTAAGGAAAAGAAATCTGTAGGGATTGAGGTAATGCCGATAGCCAATGACATCAGCACTACCTGGAGGACAATATTGCAGAATGGAGAGAATGAGATTATGCTTTGTTCACACTCTTACAGCCAGTGCAGTACAATGAACTCCAAAGAAACAGTACCAGGAAAAATAAACAAACAAGTACTAGGCTACACTGTATGGTGCTTGGGAAAAGTAATAAAAATGGGTAAAGGTGATTCCAAGAAGCTGAGAGAAGAACTGTCTTCATATTCCTTCTTTGATCGTATCTACTGAGAGGAACTCAGGAAGAACTATCCAATGCTTCTACAAACTTCTCAGAATTTTCTTTAAAGGTACTCAGAAAAAAATGGAATTTCTGCTACAGAGAAAGGGAAATAAGAGAATAGCAAAAGATAAAAGTTGTTATGAGAGAGAAATGAAAACCTACATACCACCTAAAGGAGAATTTTTAAAGGATCCCAAGTTTAAGGATCCCAAAGCCCAGATGAGGCCTCCTTGGGTGTTTT
The DNA here is from genome assembly GCF_027887165.1 of Monodelphis domestica. Lineage (NCBI taxonomy): Eukaryota > Metazoa > Chordata > Mammalia > Didelphimorphia > Didelphidae > Monodelphis > Monodelphis domestica. Next base: position 307,925,366 of record NC_077232.1, on the reverse strand, counting down.
TCTCATTGTATTCTGGGTATGGTCAAAAAATCAAAGGGAAGTAGTCTGGTCTTTCTATTGTAGATATGTCAAAACAAAACAAAACTGGAGAAATGTGGAATAATACTATGTAAGTGACAAGTAGCATTTTTTTAAAAGGCAGCTTGACCCAAGGAAGAATATGATGAGATTATTGCTGTATCTCGGTCTAAAGGAACCTAATGGATATAAAACAGAAGCTGTTAAAGCTGAAAAGAGCAAGAAAAAGGAGTAGGAAAATGAACAAAATGAAGATGAAGATGATGATGACAATGTGTAGGTTCTAGAGTGCATTTTTTGTTATTTAGAAAGCATTTAACCACTATCCCCATACACTATTCACTCCTCTTAAAGAAAAAAAGGAAATATGAGTCTATGTAAGAATTATTTTTGAATTGCACAATGTCTTTTTATATAGTTAACATATTATATAATATGTACTTATTTTTTAATCATTTAATTTATTTTATTAAACATTTCCCAATTACATGTAAAAATAATACAATAAAAATTGACTCCCAAGTCCTCTCCTTCTTTTGTGAAAAGGTAAGCAATCTGATATTGACTATATATATGAAGGCATGGAAAACATTTCCATATTAGTCATGTAGCAAAAGAAAAGAAACTCTAAATAAAACAAAAATAAAATTTAAAAATGCTTTAATCTGCATTCAGAGTTTATTAGTTCTCTCTCTGAAAGTGGAGGTTATCTTCCATTAAGCATCCTTTGGAATTGTCTTAGATCATTATCTTGATCAAAGTAGCTAAGTGGTTCATAGTTGATTATTTTTACAATATTGTTATTATTATGTACAATGTTTTTCTGATTTATCTCATTTTATTTTGCATGAGTTCACATCAGCCTTCCCAGATTTTTCTGAATCATCCTGCTCATCATTTCTTAGAGCACAATAATATTACATCACAATCATATAACATATGTTCAACAATTCTGTTTATCCTTTTCTCTGCCCTTTTCTGTACCTCTTGTAAATTTTATTTTGCTTCTTACCTCTGCCTTATTTTTATATCTGCCCTTGTTTTTATAACCGCCCATTCTTTTATCCACTTTTCCTCCTCCTTCCATAGATTTTTCTTGCCAATGTAATGTGTTTGTATTTCCCCTCTTTGAACCAATTTAGATATAAGTAAAATACAAGTATTGTCCTTCTCTCCTCCACCATTTCCCCTGCACTATAAAAGTTCTTCCTTTTACACTTTAAAAATATGAAATAATTTTCCCCATTTTTTCTCTCTCTTCTCTGATTTCTTGAAGGATCCCTCCTCACCTATTCATATGTTTTTACATCATCCCAACATAATTGACTCAATCCTATGCACTTTTTATACATAGAATTCTTCTAACTGCCCTAATAATGATAAAGTTCTTAATAGATAGAGGTAACTACTTCCCTCATATGAAGGTAAACAATTTAACCTTAATGAGTACCTTCTGACTTCTCTTTCATGTATAACTTTTTATGTTTATCTTGAGTTGTATTTGAAAGTAAAATTTTCTATTTAGCTGTGCTTTTTTCATCAGGAATGACTGACACTTTTGTTTCATTAAATATCCATTTTTAACATTGAAGGAGTATACTCAAATTTTGCTGGATAGATTATTCATGGTTGTAATGTAAGCTATTTTTCCTTCTGAAATATTATATTCAACCCCCCCCCTTTCCATTCCTTTAAGTTTGTAGTTACTAAATTTTGTGTGATCTTGACTGGATCCATGAATGGTTTCTTTCTGACTGCTGCTTTAAGTATTTTTTATTTGACCTAGAAGCTTTGGAATGTGGCTACATATTTCTTTAAGATTTCATTTGGGGATCTCTTTCAGGTTGTGCTTAGTGAATTATTTTAATTTCTATTTAAAACTTTGGCTTGAGAATATCTGAGAAGATATCCTTGAAGAATTCCTGAAATGTGTTATCTAGGCCCTTTTTTATCATAGCTCTATGAATGTTAAAAATTGTAAATGCCAAACTGTAAAAGTTTTGGCCAAACTGTAAAGATAATTTTAGCCTTTTGCCTTAAAATCTAAAATAAATAGTCACCATGGGAAATTCCCAAATATGAAAAATACCCAAGTCAGCTGGGATTTATGGAGATTTTAATTAATATAAATGAAGGAAGAGAAGGGGAGAGAGAGAGAGAGAGAGAGAGAGAGAGAGAGAGAGAGAGAGAGAGAGAGAGAGAGAGAGAGAGAGAGAGAGAGAGAGAGAGAGAGAGAGAGAGAGAGAGAGAGAGAGAGAGAGAGAGAGAGAATAGCTAAGCAGTAGAAAAGGGCCTAGGCCAAAATGGCTTAGGCCTGAGCCTAAGGAAGAGCCAGTCAGTCTTTATCAATTACTACAAGATTGTCTCCAAGCAAGCTCCAGTCCTCCACTGAATCTCCTGAACTGAGTTCAGAGTCTAACTCCACACTGAATTCAATTGCGAAGTTCATTCAAAATATCCTCACTTCAACTCCGAACTCCAACTCCTCAATTACCTTTTTACCCCTTCCTTTTAAAGAAATTTTCTGTTATGTCACCTCCCCTCCCCTAAATTTTAATATCTACCAATCACAGTAGATGCTTTTTTCCAGGACTGCCCATTCTTAGTTCTCATCTTTTGTTCTCACCTTCTCTAGTTAGATCAAATCTACTGAAAACTTCACACCTCTTTTGTTAAGTTTGCCTTTTGTAAGTTGCTTGACCTTTTAGTGTTTAATTTAACCTTTATAGGTACTTAGCACCTTTTTGTATTAGATCTAAAAAGAGACCTAGCTTAAGGTTCTAGCTTTAAGATAACTATGAGTTAGGGACTTTTCATTGTTCAATCAGAAGTTTACAACTTTATCTTCCCCTAAGGCACTGTCTGAGTAGGGTGGAGTAATTTTAAAAGTTCCCAATACATTCCTGACCAAGTACCTCCTTGTTATTTCCTTCAATGATTTTTTGTATCTTTTTCCACTGCCAATTCTGTTTTTAGAATATTATTTTCTTCAGTATTTTTGTGCCTCTTTTACCAAGCTATTAATCATCTTCATAATTTTCTTCCTTTGCTTTCATTCCTTTGCCTAATTATTTCTTTATTACTCTTTTGTGAATTTTGAAAAAATATATTTTTAATCTTTTCTAGGAATTCTTGTTGGATTTGTGCCCTATTCACATTTTTCTTTGAGGCTTTGCTTTTAGCTGTTTTGACAGCATGTCTTCTGACTTTATGTTATAATCTTTCCCATCACCCTTGTAGTCTTTATTGTCAGGTTCTTTTTTGCTGTTTGTTCATTTCCCCACCCTATTTACTGATTTGGAACTTAATGTTGGGTTCCGCTTCCTACATGGGAGGTGAAAGAGAACTGTCTCAAGGTTCAAGATGAGCATTCCTATTGTTTTCTGCCTGAATCTTTGTTTCATTCTCATATTCAAACTTCCACAAAAATATTTTTCTTCTGATAGATAAATTTTAGCTATCCTTTCCAATCACTTATGGGGAGAATATTATTGGAAAGGGTCTCTATCAATTTTACTGTAAATGGAGCTATGGGACCATATAGAGCTGTGGCTTGCTTTAAATCTTTTAAAATTTTTAATGACACAGGCTGAAGTACCCATATAAAATTTGCCTGTGTGTCAATCAGCTCTGCTCAGGGAAAGAAAAATACTGTAGCATTTTATCATTTGTGTTCTTATTTTTCTTTATGATTAATTGTGATAGAGACACCATGGGTATTTTAACAGGGGAAGGAACAGCAGAAGGAGCAGACAATTGGTTACTTTTTCTAGTTATTTTACCTTGTGTTCTAAGGGAAGTGATTCTACGATACATTGATTCTGTTTTTATTGGAGGATTTCTCAGAAAGTTTTCTGAAGAGCTGGTTTCTATGGCTGAAGTAGCTGTGAGAGGAAGCTTTTTTGGGGGGGTGAAAAATTCTTGTTTTTTTTATTGCTAGAGTTTTGGACAGGGGTCTACTTTCTGAAATTTATGGTTGAGGTCTAATTTTTGGTTGGGATCTAAATAGTCCCCCATAACTTTAATCCTCTTTTCCACTTCTTCCAAGTATTCCATAATTTCTTCCCAAGCTTCTATGACATCATCAAGAAATTTCTGTAATGGGGCACTGTTAACTTTTGTGCCTTTTGCTTGTAGCATAGATAGCAACACTTGCCAGAGCAACTCTCTTTATTTTGATTTAGCTTGTCCTATGATCGATCCCTATTTATTATTAGCTTAAGGTCCTTCTGACTTGGTGAGCCCTCCTGGACTTCTGACCAGTCCTTTTAACTCTTCCAATTTTTCCCATGGCACTGGGGGAAGGTTTTTTCTTACCTGTAATCCCTCAATGAGGGGATCATCAATCCACTTGGGGTCAGAATCTGTTCAGGTATCAGTTGTCAGGCCCACTGGGTAACACCAGGTTAGGGGTCCTAAGGGATAAGAATGTGGATGGATTCAGGAGGGCTGGTGGAAGTCAAGTTGCTATTGGCAATTTTATTAAGGGAGGGGATGATATTTATAGGAATCTGGGTTGCTATCCAAACATATCCATGCACATGGTTACAGGCAATGTTTTAATAGTAACAGATAGCCAACCACAGAGAGTCTTGAGGAGAACAATGCATATTGTCAAGGTTTTGTTCTATTGGGTATAGCCTGTAGGAAGATTGGAGGATTCAAAAGTATCCATAAGATACATGAAAAAAATACTTAAGATGATGTCTCTTCTCTTATGGTCTCCATTAGGGTCTCCAGGAATATGATACACAAACCTGTCCCAGGTTCATTCCTAGGTCAACTAGGCTTATTCAATATACTTAGGCCTATTCCTAGGGGTCCAATAACTCAGGAGTCTATCATGCTTCTGTTGCTACAACCTAGTGACACCACTGGTGTCCATTCATATAGACTCTGGGCCTGCTTCCATCTGTGTGTCACAGATATCACCTTATGGACTCCTAAGTTGTCTTGGGCTGGAAGAATGCCTCATTCTGACTTCTGTTGGTTTCTTCACTTCAGAATTCAATGTTAGGAATAATTTTAAAGTTATTTGGGAATTGCTTCTGGGCCTTTTCACTATAATCAAGTGTCTAAAGTTATTTGAAAGAGTATATCAGAAGGGTTCAGCTGAGTACTTTCTCTACTAAACCTCCTTATCTGTCTTTTGATCACTCTTTCCTTAGTAACATATTTGATAGCCGTTAACTTGCCTGGAACGGGATGGGGGTAAAAATTGATGTGGAAATTTAAAGCAAAGTCTTGTTTGGTACACAGTAAAAATTAGTTATATATTTGTATATAGTTGATTTTTATCTTAGTTATCTGATGCAGAATGTGAAATAATTGTTCTGTTAACAGTATCACTTGAATTACAAAAAAATTCAGCTGCTTTATTATCATTCTGAATGCTTCTATTTAAATGCAATTAAAAATAGAAATTTGAAGAACAAGGTTGCCATAAAATGTATGTCACATTCAATAAATGTAGGCCATATTATGCCCAAAGGGTTTTAAAAGATTGCATGCCCTTTGATCCAGCTGTGCCACTACTGGCTTTGTACACCCAAAGAGATAAAAATCTATTTGTACAAAAATATTTATAGCTGTGTTTTTGGGATGGCAAAATTAGACAATGACAAGGTGACTCAACTGGGGAATGGCTAAACAAATTGTGGTATATGGTGGTGATGGCATACAATTGTACTATAAGAATGATGAACTGATTGATTTATATATGAACTAGAAAGACCTCCATGAATTGATGTGGAGTGAAATGAACAGAACCAGGAGAACATTGTACATAGAACATAGTGTTTCACTGTAGAGCAATAAAATGTGATAGACTCTGCTACTAATAGTAATCAATGATCAAAAATAATCCTGTGGCACTTAGGAAAAAGAATGGTATCCACATCTAGAGAAAGAACTATGGGAGTAGAATGGCTAAATAAAAACATGATTTATCACTCTATTATATGGGTATGTGATTTGGAGTTGTGTTTTTAAAAGATTGCTCTATTACAAATATGAATATAATAGAAATAGGTTGTGAGTAATAAGACATGCATAAACTAGTGGAATTGATTATCAGCTTTGGGAGCGGGGAGGGAAGAGGGAAGGGAGAGAACATGAATCATGTAACCATGGAAAAATAGTCTAAAAAATAAAATTAAAATTAAAAAATATAAATAAATAAATGTAGCCCATCATCTCTGGATAGTAAGCATGTACATACTGCTTAAGCTATGGCTGGATATTGCACGGTTATTTTGCTGTTTTTTAGTCATTCTCTGCCATGTGTAATTCTTATTGATCCAATTTGAGGTTTTCTTGGCAAAATTACAGAAGTGGATTTTCATTTACTTTTCCAATTCATTTAATAAGTGAAGAAATTGAAGGAAACAGGGTTAAATATCTTGTCCAGAGTCTTGAAAATAGTAAGTATGTGAGGCCAGATTTGAACTCAGGAAGAGGAGTCTTCCTGACTCCAGCCTTGGCACTCTATTCACATCTCACCATCCAGCTCCCCCAACCCCAAATTTTTAAGTCTTTCCAAGTTATTTACATTTACATTATGAGTATTTTTTAAGTAGTTGTACTTAATCTTTCTCAATTCATATAGTTTCTTTAATTCTGGGCCAGTTGAAATTCATTAAGGCACATAATATTCTAATAAATTCAGACAATGTTATTTGTTCACTATTTCCATAATTTTTTAGCATCTCTTTTGTTTCTGGTTATTTATTATGGTAAAAATGTTTCTAGAGATATTTTTATTTACATAAGTCCTTTTCTTTTATCTTTTTCTATCCCTTTGGGATAATAACTAGTAAAGGTTTTGCTGGGTAAATATGTATAGTTTAGTGTCTTCTATAGTACATTTCTGTATTGCTTTACAGAATAACAAATTCATAGTCCTACCAACAGTGAATTCATATGTCTATTCTCCCCAAATACCTTAAACTTTTTTGTCTTTCTTTTTATCATTGACAATCTGATCAGGGTTAAGAAGACCATCAGAGCTTTTTACATTTGTATTTCTCTTAATTAGTGATTTAAAGCATTAAAAAGGTTTTGTTGATAGTTATTCATTCCTTTAAGATCTATTTCATTATATCCCTTGATCATTTATGAGTTTGAGAATAATTTTTGTTCACACATATTTTAATCATTTTATATAGGATTTAAATGGCAGATATTCATCAGAAAATTTTTCTACTAAGTTTCCCCTACCCCCTCTTCCTGGTTAGCTATTTCATTTCTAATTTTAATTGTACTGATTTTGTATAGGTAGAGACTTTTCTATTTTCTATAATGAAAAATTTTTATTTAATCTTCTGTCTTCTATATTTATAACTATGAAAGATACATCTTTCTCTGTTTTTTAACTTTATTTATACTCTATCTTCTTTATATCTGAATCCTATACCCATTTGGAGCTTCTTTTAGAACATTACATGATGTCAGTATAAACTGAATTTCTGCCATACCGCTTTTCAGGGTGGTCAGCATTATTTTTTCCCTCAAATCATCTTTACTTGATGGTTTGGAGTTAGTGAATTTATCAAACATCATGTTACTATATTCAATAATATCTAGCACATAATCTGTTCCACTGATCAACTTTGTCCAAATGATCAAACCATTATCAAAGATGAGATTTTGATACTCATGTCTTTGTAGCCCAATCTGAGACCTGATGATTTCATCAATTCCTATGGATTAAGTAATCATCTCTGTACTTATGATTTTTAGATTTTGCCAGCCATAACCTTTCTCCTGGCCTCTTCTCTCATATCTAATTGTTTTAGACATCTCAGCCTGGATATCTTATAGCTGTCTTAAACTCAAGATGTTTCAAACTAATCTCATTATCGTCCCTGTCAAGTCCCTCCCTCTGTCTACCTTTTCAATTACAATCAAGGGTATTACTGTCCTTCAAGTCACAGAAGCTTGTAATGTAAGTGTTATGAATGACTCCCTATTTTCCACTTCTCCTCTTATATCCAATCAGTTTCCAAGGCTCTGTAATTTCTACCCTTAGAGAATATCTTACATATACACTTTTGGTCCTCTAATACTGCCACCACCCTGGTATAGACCTTCATTGTTTAAGATTAAAATTTAGAGTTTTATGCCAATATGAAAGTTACAAAGTAATATTGTGGTCACCAATTTAAAAATGTTATAGCTTCAACTCTGAGGTACCACCTCACACTTAGCAGATTGGCTAACATGACAGCAAAAGAAAGTAATAAATGTTGGAGGGACATTGAGACCTTAATGCATTGCTGGTGGAGTTGTGAATTGATCCAATTTTCTGGATGGCAATTTGGAACTATGTCCAAAGGGCTATAAAAGACAGTGCCCATTGATCTAGCCATACCACTGTTGGGTTTATACCCCAAAGAGATATAAGGAAAAAGACTTGTGTAAAACTATTTATTTGCTGCACTGTTTGTGGTGGCAAAACATTGAAAAATGAGGTGATGCCCTTCAATTAGGGAATGGCTGCACAAATTGTGGTATATGTTGGTTATGGAATACTACTGTGTTAAAAGGAATAATAAACTGGAGGAATTCCATGTGAACTGGAATGACCTCCAGGAATTGGTGCAGAGTGAAAGGAGTAGAACAAGGAGAACCTTATACAGAAAGAAGGATGTACTCTGGCACAATCTATTGTAATGGCCTTTTCTACTAGCAGCAATGCAATGTTCTAAAACATTTCTGAGGGATTCATGAGAAAAAATTCAATCCACAAACAGAAAAAGAACAGAGGTAGCAGAAATACAGAAGAAAAATCACAGTTTGATTACATGGTCAATGGGGATATGATTGGGGATACAGAATCTAAATGATCACCCTAGCACAAATATCAATAATATGGAAATAGGTCTTGATCAATGATACATGCAAAACCCAGTGGAATTGCTCATTGGCTTTGGAAGGGGGTTGAAAATAGGTGAGGGAAAGAACATGAATCATGTAACGATGGAAAATTTTTCTTAATTAATCCATAAAATTAAATTTTTAAAAAATGTTATACTTAAGTCAAAATGACTTTTAGCAGCTTTATTTACAAAGAGGTGGAAAGAGTAAAAGTGGGAAAATGTAGATGTAGAGACAAATTCTAATAAACCTACCAGCCCTTCTCCTGAGAAGCCAAGCTCAGCCATGGAAGGGCCTCCCCAAGCCTGATCTCCATGTGAATTTCCCAGTAATCCTCAGCCAGAGGTCCCTGGGGTATCTTTAGCCAGAGCTCCAGCAACATATCCTCCTCCAAAGCCAAGGCAGGAATGTCAACCACTCACCCAATAAACTGATGCGGGATCCAGAGGAAAGATCTCCTCCTAAGCCAATGCAGGAACTCCAAAACCAATCTCTCCAAATTCCAGGAAGGGAATGACTCTCTGGAACCAATCTCTCCAGAAGCCAGGAAAGGAATAAATCTAGAACATGGAGGTCTCTTCATTTCATGCTCCTATTTTCCATATCACTTCCTGTCACTTCCTGTTCTTCCTCCTTCTTCACTGAAACCAATGGCAATCTTTCAATTTGCCTATCATTGCTGCGGTAGGGGGTGGGGTGGGGAGGAGAGACAGTAGCCTTTAGAAGTATGAGCTTACTTTAGTAAGTGACTTGTGAACTCTTGTACTTAATTTTAATTAAGGGTACTTCAAGTTCTTGATTTGATTAGCTAAAAATAGGCAAGGGGAATAATCCTATTTTTACAATTGCCTCAGACTTGTACTGTTTCAATAACTTCCTGATTGGTCTCTCTAGAGCAAGTTTCTCCCTATTTTAATCTGACCTCCATTCTGCTGGCAAAGTGAACTTCCAGAAGCACAGATATGAGTATGCTGCCCCCACTTAATAAACCCCAGTAACTCCCTATTGTTTCCAAGATTCAAATATAAAATATATTATTTGGTATTTAAAGTCCTTTGGAAGTCAATCTCTTTTACCTTTCCAGTCTTTTTACAACTATTGTCTATGCCCTATGTAATTCAGTGGCATTTGTTTCTTCACAGACAATTTGCCATCTTACAAATCTGACCATTTTCACCAGTTAACCTCAATATCCCATGAAGTTCCCTTATCTATCACTCATGGCTTTTCTGGTTTCCTTCAAGGTTTAGCTAAAATCCCAACTTCTTCAGGAAAACTTCACCTGTCCTCATTTATCTTAGTATATTCCCTCTGAGATTATCTCTAATTTATCTTGTTTATAACTTGTTTGTACTATACATAATTGCTTGCATATTATATCTCCCATTAGAGAGTGAGTTTCTTTAGAACAGGAACTGTTTTTTGTTTTATTTATTTTAGTTCCTCTGTATCCTTTGTATTTAGTAAAGTGTCTGGGAAATATTGGACATGATAAATGCTTGTGGACTCAAATGGACTCAACATCTGAGATCCCTATGCTATTTAATTTCTTTCCTTTCCCTTGTTACTTCTTCCATGTTCTCTCATATTTAAGGAATTGGATGAAATCTATGGCATTATAGGGCTGAGGGTTGTAAGGATAATTTTAGGGTTGTGACCTAATCTAAATTAATTTGGTCTCCAGAGAAAATCCCAAATAAAATACCCAAGTCATTTGGAAATTTATGGTGATTTTAATTAATATAGAGGTAAGGAATTAAGAAGAAGAAGAAGGAGAGAGAGAGAGAGAAAGAGAGAGAGAGAGAGAGAGAGAGAGAGAGAGAGAGAGAGAGAGAGAGAGAGTATAGGATTTCTCCCACCTAGCCTTTGCCAGGGGGAGTTCAAAGACCTCCACCATGAGGTCTTTGAAGAAGATTCGAGGCTTTCCCAAGAGGATAGTGTTTGGAAGGTAAAGGAGAAAGGAATCAGCCTAAACTCTGAGAGAGCTCAGTGAAGATGCCTCACCTGAACTAGGCTACTAAGCTTCTCCCAGTATAGTATCAACGAAAACTCATCGCCAAAACTGGACAATGGCTTCCACCACGCCAAGATGCCAAAATGCTCAGCAAGCTGCCGCCAGAGCCACTTCTCCATGAAAAGAGAGCCAGAGAGAGGAAGTGACACGAAATATATAGACAGTTTTTACATCAATTTCCTATGTCTTACATGTGCCAATGGTAGCTTAAGCTTGACTTAGGATAGCCCAGGGTTCTGTCAGTTGTTTCTGATTTGTCATTTTCTAGCACATATCTGTCATAGGCCATCCTCCTAAATACTTAATCCTTAATCCTTAAGTGTGGGTGTAGACATTCCTGTTTTTGTTAAACTAAGTAGGGTGGAGTAATCTAATTTCATAGGGCAATCCTTCAAGATACTGCCCCAGTGATTTTCAAAAGCCACTATGCTTATTCATTTTCACCAATTTTTTCTACTCATCTGATTCTGCTTTTACCACTTCTGGTATCCATTTTCTTCAACCCTTGGGTTGTCTCAGGAGTTGTGGATGTATGCTGGCATTAAAGAGATTCTTCCTGAGATAATGGTCATGACCTTGAGGAATTATTGCAATTGTTTTCCCTCCATATCTCTTTCATTCCTTCTTCTGTCTGCCTGTTTCCTCCTATCTTTGGACAGCTTCTTTCTATTTTTTTCTTCTTCTTGCCATTGCAATTATTTGCTCCATTTAGTTACTTTTTCTGGTTTATTTGTAAAAAATATTCTCATCTGCCTATTCCATTGGGAAAAGTCCTCACCTGCTAAGTGTAAACATCCCCTAAAACAACATTGGATTTGATGCCTGTCAATTACATTTCTCTTGGTTTAACCCATTTCCCAAGAAAGATTTACTGGGGTATGACTGTTGTGCATACTACACCTTCTTTGGAATATAGGTAGATACCAAAGGTATCATCCCTGAAAACATCTCAGCAAGCTCTCAAACAAGAAGTACTACTCCTCTCTGAATAGCCCATATACCCTACAACTAACCTATATAGGGAATAAGTGGGAAATAATTAATGAACAGAACAGAATTTAGAATTCCTAGGAAAGATTGAATTGTAATTAGGACTTAAAGGAAGCCAGGAAAGCCAGTAGATTGATATAATGAGATAAAGTATTTAAAGCTTGGGAAACTTCTAGAGACTTGAGAGACAGAATGTCTTTTTCATAGAAAAGTAAGGAAGCCATTGTCATTGAATAAAGAGTGCATATAGGTAAATAAAGCAAAGAAGACAAAAAAATTTGGATATAGGTAGGAGTTCCTTTTTGAACATAAAAAAAGGAATTTTACATTTGAACCTGGATATAGTAAGGAGGCCATGGAAGTTATATAGGAGGAGTCAACATGGTTGGAACTACACTTGAGGAAAATCACTTTAATAACTGAATAGAGCATGGATTGGAGTAAGGAGATTCTAGAGTTCAGCCAATTAACTAGCCAACAATTGTAGTAACCCAAAAGTGAGGTGATGAGATCTTACACTAGAGTGGTGGAAGTGTCAAAGAAGACATGGTGTTCAAGATATATTGTAATGGCAAAACCAAAAGTCCTTTGCAACATATTTATATATTTGGGCCTTAGTTTTCTCAACTGTTTGGTAAAAGAGTTGGTTTATGTAAGATACAAGGTCCCTTTTGGTCTAATGATCTGTATCTATCACTTTATTTTAATAAAAACATTTTACTCTCTAATATATTAATGGGAAAACTGAAGCTATGTGATTAGATAAAAAGTCAGAAATGAGCACAATGGACTTATGCCCTCTGTACCTTCATGACAAATATTTCTGACTTTTTTCCCATTCCAAATATGTTCTAATGGGGAGCAAGTCACCATATTATTCTTTATTTATTTATTTTATTTTTTACATTAAATTTTCATTCTATCTCCCTTTTTTCCTTCTCTCCCTACACTAGAGAAAGCATCATTTGACCATATGTGTATGTGTGTGTGTGTATGTATATGTATATATATGTATATATATACATAAGTTTCTGCTTTCTTTCTAATCCTGACTATATTAATTTTATTTGTACAACCCGTTTTTTATGTAATGTAAATAAAGTTATTCATTTAAATCTCATGATGTTCTATATCTCTTGTTTATTAATAAGTTTGTTTCCTATCCATTAAATCTGGTAGGTAATATATTCTATGTTCTTCTAATTTGCTTATGACATATCCCTTTCTGTCCATCATATATCCATTTGGATCTTGGTAAGTATTGTAAGTTACTACTCTATATTAAATTTCTGCCCAACTGCTTTCTAGTTTCCTAACAATTTTTGTCAAATAGTAAATTCTTATCCCCTAAGCTTGGGTCATTATTTTTTCCCAAACACAAGGTTACATACAATCATGAATTACTGTCTGTTGTATATTTGTTCTGTTTCACTATTTTTTTAGCAAGTATCAGACAATTTTGATAATTAATGCTTTATAGTAGTGTTTAATATCTGATCCTGATAAACCTAATTCCCTTCTATTTTTTTTTCATTAATTTCCTCTATATCTTGACCTTTTGTTCCTCTAAATGAATTTTATTATTTTTCCTAGCTCAATGAAATATTTTAGCAGTAATTAAATTTGCCAAATTAACAGTGACATTTTATTTTACATTTATTTTTTTTTAAAGTAATGATCATCAAGATTGTTCCCCTAGTTTTTCTTTGGAAAAAGAAAAGGAAAATAAAATATTTGTAACAACTCCATATAGTTAAGAAAATGCATTTCCAAACTGACTCTGTCCACAGATGTATGTTGTATTCTTCATTTTAAGTCCATAATAAAGTTAGTAGCATTCCTCATCATTTTTGAACCTCTAGAATTAGATATGATCATTGTATTGATCAAAATTCTTAAATATTTCAAAGCAGTTTGTTGAAACAATATTGTTGTTATTGTGTAAATTGTATAATATATACTAACTGAATATTTTGTGTTTTTTAAAAAAAGGTGAAAGGTCTTTGGGGGAAGTACACAGTACCTTGATTTAATGACTTGTCTTCAGTTTTATTCAGGGAATTCAGCCTCTTTTTCTTTAATCACAGACCTTTCTTCTGAGACTACAAATAACTATCTCCCTAGTAGATTGAAAAGAATCATTCATTTGCTGGACACCTTTTGATGAGGACTCAGCTAAGCCCACTAAGTCATTGGTCACATGCCATAGAGCAAACACCAAACACTAATGACATTTAACCACTATTGGCCAGAAATGAGATAAAGGATCTTTTCTAAATTCTCATTCAGCCTTCCCATCAGTTGCTGTATTGTTGGTCTGTTTCTTTGGTATGTGTACACACAGCTAGGGGGGAAGTTTCCATAAAATTTTTGTTGTACATTTTTATTGGTCTGCCCTGTTTCAGGGAAAGGAAGAAAAAAACAGGAAATATTCCATATGGAACATGTACATGGCATCATATTATTGTCAAAGGTTGAAAGTATTAGTAACAAGAGCTTCTCTCTCATGTTACATGTCTGCCTTAATAAACAAATTGATTCTCCCAGATTAAAAGAATGCAAAAATCCACAACTTAGTTAAATTTCATATCTATAGGAGTTAAACTATTTAGTCAACAAGCATTTATTAGCATTTGATTTGTGCCAGACTATGTACTAAGTGCTAGTTTTACAAAGAAAGGCAAAATTATTCTCTTCAAATAATCTGAAAGTTTTCTTGAAACGATTTTCCCAAACCAGCAGGAAAGTATTTTCTGCCAGCTGCTTGCTCCACCCTCCCCAACTTGGCCATTCTGTTCAACTAATTTGAAAAAGAATTAATTTAGAATTGAAAAATTGAAAAATTTAGCATATAAAATCATCTTAGAGATGGTTTGTCTTCAGGCATATTACTGTCACTGAGGCATGGATACCGAGGGAAGAAAAATGAATCCTGGGGGATCATGACACAAATGTGTGTGTCATGCATCCTTACACACACATGTTGATAAGTATATTTATGGTCTACACAGGTGTGCCCTTTTTTCAAAAAAGGGCTCTGAACCTGAAGTCAAAAGATCAGTATTCAAGCTTCAGCACTGTCACTACCTAGAAATATCACCATGGAAATTTATATATCTTTTTTTTTTTTGCTTCAGTTCCCTCATTTGTAAATTGAAGATAATAATCCCTGTATTATCATTTCTGGATCACTCAACGGGCCTTTATAGAAAATATAGTTTTTATTTTATACCTGAGGAAACTTAGACTCAGAAAGGCAAATTTGGCTTTACTGAGGCCAAAATGGTATAGCCACTTGCTCCATTAAAAACAGGAATTCCATTTCCCACCTCCATATATTTGCACATGCTATCCACTATAACTGGTTATAATCTCCCTTAATTTCTGCCTCTGAGAATCCCTAGCTTCCAGTAGAAGTGCTAGCAAAACATGAGCTGCTTTATTCACTGCTGTGCAGCTGTGAGAATAAGCTGAATTTTGCAAGGAAAAGTAATGAATACATTAAAAAAAACAGCCTCCCCCCAAAACCCTTTTCACTTTTCTCAAACTCAATAAGATGCTTTTACCCAACAACCTAAATGGAGCACCTGCTAATTCACCACAATGTCAAATCAGAGCATTGGTCTCAAAGAAGAAACTCAGAAATATTCAAAGCAAAAAACAAAACAAAACAAAACAAAACATGGGAATGATTACATTTGATATTCAAGCCAACTCTTACTGGCAGGCTGGCAGCATGATTTTTTACAAAATAAGGATTACAATCTGGAACAATCCAACTGTTTCCTTCCCCCACCACTCTTCTCCTGTTTGTGCATCCCAACCCCAGGACTACTAAATAGGTGATGGTTTCTGCCTTTGGGGAGACTGCCAAATAGAGGAATGATCTCCACTTATTTTCATTGCTTTGCTTTCTATGGCATTCCTTTTGGAGGCCAATCTCTAGTGTAATTACCAAAGTCTGAGAAGACTTGGTCCATCTGCCTCTTGGCTAGAGAAGTAGGCACTGCATCTGTGATTGCTTAATAGGGAAGAAAATGGGGAAATGCAGTCTAATGACAAAATAATATTCCAGAATAGAGGGGTAAAAGAAAGACACTGAAGTACCTCTGACACCAAATGAAAAACTTTGCAAGACTTTTTTCCTTTACACAATTTCTTGTCACTCAGAGCTATTGTTCCCTCCTCCCACCTATTACTTTATTTAGTCAAGGATTCCACAGGAAAATAGGATTATGACTCTTACTACCCCACCTCTCTCTCTCTCCTAACTCCTTTTGCTATCATTGGCTCAATTGCACTATTCACATAGACTCCCAGGAACTAATGATGGGGTAGGAGTCCACACAAGAGTTTCCTACATTCTTCTCTCTCTCTCTCTCTCTCTCTCTCTCTCTCTCTCTCTCTCTCTCTCTCTCTCTCTCTCTCTCTCTCATTCCTTAATAAGCCTTCCCAGATTGATCTAGGCCAAAGCTACATTTGTTTGCTTTCCTTTAGAAGTCAAAATTTACATAAAGGATAGATTGTGCCTAATGCAAGGGAAAACTTCCTAATAACTAGATGGTCAAAGAGGAGAATGAATTCCCTTGAAAGTAAGGGGCTTCACCTTCACCTTCTCTCAATGTTATATTTTTGATTCTTCATTTTTGAAAAGGACCACTGACATCATCATTAGTGTCTTGACTTCCACATGAACTGGATTTAAGTGAAGCAGCATGGCATAAAGTCATTAGTCATACTCTCACTTCCTGAGTCATTAAAATCCAGTGGAAAGAGGACTTCTAGTCAAGATGGCGGCTTAGAGAGAGCTAAAGTTCAGATCTCCGGAAACCCTTCCTAACCGATCTCAAACTGTATGCTCCTAGGACACCAAAATTCAAAACAAACAACAGGATAGATCCCAGGAACCCTCCTCCTGGACCTGGATCAAAAGGTATGGCCCCCAAAAAGCCAGAACCCAAGATCACTTGGATCTAAGGGGTAGGCAGAAGGAAGGTCCCAGGACCCATTCCCCCCCCCCCCCCCAACCCGGAGCACTGAGTCCAAGGCAGCAGCAGGAACCTAAGAGCCAGCAAAAGGACCTTAGGGCCGGCTATTCTGAAGGCCTCATCCTGAAAACAACATGAGCCAGTCGTGGGGGCACCCAGACAGCAGGGAAACAGAGAGAGACAGAGGGGAGCCTGTAGCCCCCTGGCTGGATCCTTCCATCCACGTCTCAGGGAAGGTCCCTGCTTTAAGACACACTCAGTCCAACCCAGCTGAAGTTAATCCTATCAGGAGGCCTTGGAGCTCTGGGAAGCCACAGCCCCTCCCCCCTCAGAGTGCTAGCTCTCCTGGCCCACAAAGGCTTTGAGATACCTCATGGACAGTGGCAAGCCAGGCTCAGAGTGTGGAAGTAAGGCAATGAAGAAGCATCGGGAGGGAACTGAGAGCAGTAATACCCACGAATGGACAATTCACCTGGGACTAAAACCTCTGAACACCAGACAGAGATAAGAAAAGCTAGACCTCCCCACTCAGATAGAGATGGCAAACAGCACAGAAAAGACCCAAAACTCCAAGAAAAACAAGAAGAAGGGGGTGACTTTGGACACATTTTATTGAGAAAAACTACAAAATACAGAGGAGATAGAAGAGGAAACACAAGCAAATGCTCCAAAACCTTCCAAAGGAAATGGAAACTCTCCACAAACCTATGAAGAATTTGAATAGAAAATGATAAAAAAGATGGAAGCCTTCTGGGAGGAAAAGTGGGAAATAATGAGAAAGAAATTCATGCATCTACAAAACCAGTTTGACCAAACTGAAAAGGAAAACCAGGCTTTAAAGGTCAGAATCAGTCAACTGGAAGACAACGTGCATGTAAAAGAGCAGAATTAATAAAGCAAAGCCAAAAGACCAAGAAATTAGAAGAGAACATAAAATATCTCACCAACAAGGTCACAGACTTGGAAAATAGAGGGAGAAGAGACAATTTAAGAAAAATTGGACAACCAGAAAAGCCAGAAATAAACAGCAAACTCGACATCATAATTCAAGATATAATCAAAGGAAATTGTCCAGAAAATCTAGAACAAGGGGGCAATACAGGCACTGAAAGAGTTCACAGAACACCCTCTACACTAAATGCCCAAAAGACAACTCCCAGGAATGTAATTTCCAAATTCCAAAGCTTTCAAGCAATAGAAAAACTCTGACAAGAAGCCAGAAAAAGACAATTTAGATATAAAGGAATGCCAATAAGGGTCACATAAGACCTTGCAAATTCCACTCTGAATGACTGTAAGGCATGGAACATGATTTTCAGAAAGGCAAGAGAGCTGGGCCTTCAACCAAGAATCAGCTACCCATCAAAACTGACTATATACTTCCAAGGGAAAGTATGGGCATTCAACAAAATAGAAGATTTCCAAGTTTTTTGCAAAGAAAAGACCAGAGCTCTGTGGAAAGTTCGATATCGTAAAACAAAGAGCATGGAATACCTGAAAAGGTAAAAATGAAGGAAAGGGAAAAGGAGAAAAATGTTATCTTTTTCTTTTATTCAAACTCTCTTCTAAAAGGAATATATTTATATCAATTTATGTATATTAATATGTGGGGAAAATGTAATGTGTAAATAGGGGGAAAAGAAAGACCAAATAGAATAATCTTTCTCACACGAAGATTCACACGGGAAGGGGAGGGGAAGAAAACTCCTATCAGAAGGAGAGGAAGAGAGTTTTTACTTAAACCTTACTCTCAGGGAAATCAACTCTGAGAGGGAAGAACATCCAGATCCATTGGGATCTTGAATTCTATCTTACCCAACAAGGGTAGGGAGAAGGGAAAACCAAGGGAGGAAGGGGGGAGGGTACATAAAAAAAGGAAGGAAGAAGAGAGGGGTGGGGGAGGGAACAAAAAGGGAGGGGCTAGAAAGGGAAATATATCAAGGGAGGGGACAAGGGGGACTGATTTAAAATAAATCACTGGATTAAAAAGTTAGAGCTGAAGAATAAAGGTTAGAATTAGGGAAGGCTATCAAAATGCCAGGGAATTCACAAGTGACAATCATAACTTTGAATGTGAATGGAATGAACTGACCCATAAAATGTAGAAATATCAGATTGGATTAGAACCCCAAACCCTACCATATGTTGTCTTCAAGAAACACAAATGAGGCGGGTAGACACCCAAAAGGTCAGAATTAAAGGATGGAGTAAGACCTTCTGGACCTCTACTGACAGAAAGAAGGCAGGAGTTGCAATCATGATATCTGATAAAGCCAAAGCAAAAATAGACCTGAATTAAAAGGGATACTGAAGGTAATTATATTTTGTTAAAAGGGACTTTAGATAATGAGGAAATATCACTAATCAACATTTATGCACCAAATAATATAGCACCCAAATTTCTAATGGAGAAACTAGGAGAATTGAAGGAAGAAATAGACAGTAAAACCATATTAGTGGGAGACTTGAACCAACCATTATCAAATTTAGATAAATCAAATCCAAAAATAAATGGGAAAGAGGTGAGAGAAGTGAATGAAATCCTAGAAAAATTAGAGTTAATAGACATATGGTGAAAAATAAATAGGTACAAAAAGGAATACACCTTCTTAGTCTTTTTGCTAGTATCCTGTTTAAGATTTTTGCAACTATGTTTATTAGGGAGATTGTTCTGTAGTTTACTTTTTTCCATTTTTGATCTGCCTGGCTTTGGAATCAGCACCATGTTCGTGTCATAAAAAGAATTTGGTAGAACTACCTCTTTGCTTATTATGTCAAATAGTTTGTATAGTATTAGCTGTTCTTTGAATGTTTGATAGAATTTACTTGTGAATCCATCTGGCCCTGGGGATTTTCTCTTAGTGAATTCTTTGATGGCCTGTGGGATTTCTTTTTCTTATATGGGATTATTTAAGAATTCTATTTCTCCTTCTGTTAGTCTAGGCAATTTATATTTTTGTAAATATTCATCCATATCACCTAGATTGGCATATTTATTGCCATATAATTGGGCAAAGAAGTTTCTAATGATTGTCTTAATTTCCTCTTCATTGGAGGTAACATCCTCCTTTTCATCTATGATACTGTCAATTTAGTTTTCTTCTCTTCTTTTTTTAATTAGATTAACCAGTACTTTATCTATTTTGTTTGTTTTTTTTTCAAAATACCAGCTTTTTGTCTTATTTATTAGTTCAATAGTTCTATCACTTTCAGTTTTATTAATTTCTCCCTTAATTTTTAGGTTTTGTAATTTGGTTTTCTTCTGGGCGTTTTTAATTTCTTTGATTTCAAGTTTTTTTATTTGTATGTCCAATTCATTGATCTCTGTACTCTGAAATTTGCCAATATATGCATTCAGGGATATGAATTTTCCTTTGAGTACTTCTTTGGCTTCATCCCAAAGGGCTGGAAAGGATGTTTCACCATTGTCATTTACTTCAATAAAATTATTAATTGTGTCTATTATTTGTTCTCTAACTAACCGGCTTTGGAGCATCATATTATTTAATTTCCAATTGATTTTTGATTTTTCTCTCCATGTACTCGTACTGATCATTATTTTTATTGCCTTATAACCTGAAAAGGTTGCATTAATTAATTCTGCTTTTCTGTATTTGTATGCCATGTTTTTATGACCTAGTGTATGGTCAATCTTTGTGAATGTGCCATGTGCTGCTGAGAAGGTGTATTCCTTTTTATCCCTATTTATTTTTCTCCATATACCTATTAACTCTAATTTTTCTAAGATTTCATTCACCTATTTTATTTATTTTTTTATTTGATTTATCTAAACTTGATAGTGGTTGGTTCAGATCTCCCACTAGTATTGTTTTATTATTTATTTCCTCCTTCAATTCTAGTAGTTTCTCCATTAGAAATTTTGGTGCTATACTATTTGGTGCATACATGTTGATTAGTGAATGGGTTTTCTGTGAATTTAGGTTGCCTCAGACTAGTTCTTCCCAGCCTCTGAGGTTTCGTAGAGCTTGGGCCCCTGTGTTCAGCCCAACTGCCCAGGTGATCAGTGAGGTCCACCCAGGTGTTCAGCTCTGCCCAGGTGCTCAGTGAAACCGCCCCAGAGTTCAGCTCCACAGCCCCCTGTGCTCAGCGCAGAATTCTCCCATGAAACTGCCCTGAGAGGTGGTTTCCTTGCAGTCATTAGATCCCAGGGACCCTCGTGTGCCCCCCAGACAGAGAAGCTCCTCACTCACTTGTTGTCCCAGTGAGCGCTCTGATAGCTTACTCTGGTTTGGTGGGGGTGTGGGGAGGGGTGAGGGGCAGATCAGTTCACGTTTTTGTGTGATCTTTTCCTCCTCCTTATAGTGTGGAAATGTTCAAACTCCACGTACCTTCGTTTCTGTGGGATACTCGAGAGTCCCTCTGTTCTTCCAAAGGTGATTTTTATGGTCTTTTAAGGTAGTCTATTTCGTTCGGTGCTGGGGAGGGGAAGCAAGTTGCATCTAGAATGCAGCCATGTTAACCCGGAAGTCCAGAAATCTTGATGATTAATTCTTTAGGATCTGAATATCTGCTAGTTCTGTGACCCTGTGAAAGTTGCTTAAATTCTGTTTTCCTCCATTTCCTCATCTGTAAAATAGGGGAAATAACAGCATTTACCTCCCAGGGTTGTTGTTAAGATGAAATGAGACATTTGTAGACCAACTAGTGCAGGGTCTAACACAGAGTAAATATTCTACAATATTTAGTTTATAGTGTTTAATTTTATTATGGACACAAAAGTTGATTTTTGTGAGTTAACTTTATGTAGTGATACTTTCTTGAAAGTGCTAGTTATTTCAAATAACCAAGATATATTAAGTAAATAATCATATCCTCTGAAAAAATGTGATATTTTTCCTTATTTGCCTTTGCTTCTTTAATTTCTTTATATTATAATACATAACTAATACTTCTAGAATTATAGCAAATAATACTGGTGACAATGGACAAAATTGCTTTGCTGCTGATGTTATTGGAAAAAGCCTCCAGTGTTTCTCTAGTACAGCTATTGCTTTCATTTATTTAATAAATTTCAATTTATGCTGTCATGACTTTTGTTTTGAGTTTTTTCTCCTTAAAATAAAACAAAAACCTTATCTTCAGTCTTAGAATCAGTACTGTATATTGGTTCCAAGGCAGAAAAGCAGTAAAGAATAGGCCATTTATGTTGAATCTTTTAGAGACTGTGTACTATACCTGATCCACCCCCAGGAGTACATGTCATGCCCTGCCCCCCAAGAAATAGTGCCATCTTTGGCACACATGCCATAGGTTCATCCATCACAGGGCTAGGCAATAGGGATTGGGTGACTTTCCTTAGGTCACATAGCTAGGTGTCTGAGGCTAGATTTCAATGCAGGACTTTCTATCTCTAGGCCTGACTTTCAATTTACTAGGCCACCCTTTTAAGTAAAATTAAAAAAAAAAACCTATAAAGTCTAAACACCTTTTGCCTTGTTAGAATCCATTACTAAAAACAGATTCTTAGGCAGAAGAATAGTAAGGACTAGGCAATTGGGGTTAATTAATTTTCCCAGGGTCACATGGCAGGAAGTATCTGAGGTCATATTTGAACCCAGGACATGCTGTCACCAGACCTGTTGCTCTATCTACTGTGCTACTTATCTACTCATTCCTTCTTTCTTCATGAGTCTTTCTTTTGATTTATCTTCTTCTGAGTGAGGTAATTTCTTTGACTTTCTTTCTTGTTCTTTGTCCTTTTTGCTCATCTCTTTTATTTGAATTCCAAACTTGTTTCACGTTTCCTATATCTTCTTTGTGCCTTCTTCTTCTACTACTTCATATATAAGCTTGGTCTTCAGCAATCCTATCTCAGGACCATGCCCACACTAAACTGTTGAGCATATGCATTCTTCTTAGCTAGATTTCTAGTCTCCTTTGAGCAAAATATCTTTTCTTTACCAGGATGTTTCTGTGGAAATTTATTCAGCCAGTGTCTTTTGACAGTCCCTACCTACTCCCCACCAATTCTGCATTCCATTTCTCTTATGGCTACATAGAATCAATCTCTGCCTCCTTTTGGGGATCACCTAATTAGAGGGTGAGGGAAAGATCAAGAATTAATCACTGCTATGAAGAGACCAGGTAAGTAGTCTAGTCCCTGCCTATCACTTGCAGGACTACAAGTATGTTTGTGTTTATAATACTTGGCATAGTAAGAAGATTATGATGTGGTGACTCCAACTGGGCAGTTTCTTTCTGTGATAACTGGGACTAATGTAAATAGTTTTGGTCACTGTGAAGAGTAGCTCATTCTCTCACAATTCCTAGAGATCACTGCCCTTATATAAAGCTCCATTGCCCTTCATAAGTTATAACAGTAGCTCTAAAGCTTACATTCAAGAGAATCCAATTTTAATAGGACCACTAGCTGCCAAGTTCCTTTTCTCCTTACACAAAAGATTGCAAAATTAAAATAGGAAAGTATCTTCAATATTATCTAATCCTTTCTTCTCACTTTATAGAAGAAGCAACTGAGGCATACAAATAAGCCTCGATTAAGTTACCTAACATGAAGTACATTTGTCATAAGTGGCAAAGCTGAGATTTGAACACAGTTCTGGTTCCAAATGACAGTTTTCCTCATCCAGGCACACGATGAATCCCTGCAATAGAATGGAAACCTCTCAAGCAATAAGTCTGATTCTGCTTTTGACTCTGGATCACCAGGAACAAGCATAATGCTTTGTATGGTGTAGGTGGTATATAATATATATACATATATATATATCATAAAATAATATATTTTTATTGAATCATTTTAGAGAAAAATGGTATAAAGTTAAAAGGTGTGTTGAGCCTGAAGTCTAGTAGAGCATTGCTTTTATGCGTTCAGTTTGAGCTTTCAAGACAGTTTTGTGCTTTTTAGAAAACGAACTTTGGGTGTGGTTGATTTAACATTTATTTGTATGTATACTTTCATGCGGGGTATATGGGGTGCTCAGGGAGGGGTAGTAGTTCTGGTATGGAGGGCTTGTCGTGCCCTCCTAGGGCAGCTCTCCAGCCTCTGACCCTCACCTGGCACCCAGCTCTCACTTGTGGCTCCCAGTAGCTGCTAGCATGCTGCAGCGGCCACACCCCAGGCAAAGGCTTCGACAGGCTGGCTAAACCTTGTGAGGGTAGCCATCAGGTCATCGTCGACCCTTGGTGAACTAGGGCTTTGCTCACCCAGCATGTGAAAACTGTTTCTGCTGAACAGGCGAAAGAAACAAACAAGAAGGTTCAACGGCTGAGAGGGCAACGCAGCGAAGCACTGTGGAGTGCTCAGAGCATGTTGGAGCACAAAAGACAACACGACCATCCAATGCAGATGAGGAAGTCTCCAGGTGTAATGACTTTTCGTGCCACTGGACCCAGGCTTCCAACGCCGAGAGAGTGGGGCTGTCTCTGTGCATCGACTTTTCCACTTAAATCTTCATGTACAAGTGTCTTTGTGCACAAAAACGCAAAAAGACAATCGTCATCCTCGGTTACTGAGAGACTACTACTACTTTCATGCCAAATGGAACTGCCCCCTAACTGGCTTTTTGTCAATGTGTCTAGCAATTATTGGTTTTGTTCTTTTTTCCTCATCCTCAAATTATTGTAATCTTTAAGTTGATTATGTTTTAATGATCTTTTTGTGGAAACTGCTCTCCCAATAATGATCAAATGGAGGGATGTAAAAATGGAGATTTGAACCCCAGACTTCAATCCCCAGAAGTCCTTGGTAGTTCCCAGAATTCCCTATAATTTCACCTGAGTCCTCACCTGAGTGAGATCACAAATTATTATTTAAAGGGGCTCTCCACCTACTTCAGGCTCTCTTCTTCTGCTTCTAAGCACACACGTCTCTCTACCTGACAGGCAAGATGTAAATGACTCTGAATGGGCTATATGCCCTAGGCATGTGCTTTCTTATTTTGTATTTTCTTTATACTTGATTTCTAATAATCTTTAATAAAACTCTAAAAGTATAATACTTTAGTAGAGAAACTAATTTAAATGTTACAGTGGGCTGGGCTACACATTTATTCTTGGTGTCTACCTTTCACCCAGCTCTCACCTGTGACTCCAAGAAGCTATAGCATTCATAGCAGCCACATCAAAGTAAAACCATATTGGCCCACAGTTTTCCTCATCCAGGCACATGATGAATCCCTGCAAGAGAATGGAAACCTCTGAAGCAATAAGTCTGATTCTGCTTTTGACTCTGAATCACCAGCAACAAGCATAATGCTTTGTATGGTGTAGGTAGTATATAATATATATATATACATACATATGTAATATATATCATAAAGTAATGTATTTTTATTGAATCATTTTAGAGAGAAATGGTATAAAGCCAAAAGCTGTTTTGAGCCTGTAGCCTAGTAGAGCATTGCTTTTATGCCTTCAGTTTGAGCTTTCAAGACAGTTTTGTTGATTTTAGAAAATGTAATCTAATTTCCCAATTGACAAATGGTCAAGGGACATGAACAGACAGTTTTCACATGAAGAAATCAAAATTATTAATAAACACATAATAAGTGTTCTAAATCCCTTCTGATTAAATAAATGCAAATTAAAACAATGTCAAAGTACCACCTCACATCTAGCCGACTGGCCAATATGGCAGCAAAGGAAATTATTAAATGTTGGAGGGAATGTGGCAAAATTGGGACATTAATTCATTACTGGTGGAGTTGTGAATTGGTCCAATCATTCTGGATGGCAATTTTGAACTATGCCCAAAGGGCACTAAAAGACTGACTACCCTTTGATCCATCCATAGCACTTCTGGGTTTGTACCCCAAAGAGATAATAAGGAAAAAGACTTGTATAAGAATATTCATATCCATGTTCCTTGTGGTGGAAAAAATTGGAAAATGAGGTGGTGTCCATTGATTGAGGAATGGCTGAATAAATTGTGGTATCTGATAGTGATAGAATACTATTGTGCTGAAAGGAATAATGAACTGGAGGAATTCTATGTAAACTGTAATGATCTTCAGGAATGGATGCAGTGTGAAAGGAGCAGAACCAGGAGAACATTGTACTCAGAAACTGATATATTATAGCAAATCAAATGTAATAGCCTTCTCAACTAGTAGCAATGTGATGATCTAGGATAATCTAGAGGAATTTATGAGAAAGAATGCTCTCCCCATCCAGAGAAATAACTGTGGGAGAAGAAATGCAGAAGAAAAACATATGATCTATCACATAGTTAGATGGTGATATGATTGGGTTTTGGTGTTTAATGATCTATTATAAATATGAATAACATGGAAATAGGCTTTGAATAATGATACATGTATAACCCAGTGGAATTGCTTGTAAGCTCTGAGAGAGGGGAGTAAAAAGGGGTGGGAAAATCTTGAATTATGTAACAATGGAAAATATTCTAAATAAATTTATAACAAAAAGAAAATGCAGTCTACCCCTTCTGCTGGGAGAAGTCTTCCCAATGCTTGTGGTAGATGCTCTCTAATTCACTAATGTGTTTGAGGCCTGTTGGTTACTGTTAATGTAGTTTAGCCTGCCGGCCTCCTTCAGTATTCCATACACCACATATTCATATACATGTTCAATTTATATGTTCAATTTATATGAGGATATACATATATATGTATTTGTGTATACACACATATCCATATAAAGTAAATCCATATACAGGTACACACCAGCATATATACACTTGTGTAAACACACAGACACATATATACATGCACATTCATACATGTAGCTACATATATTTCTATAATTAGATACATATATTTATTTTGGACAGCTAGGTAGCAGAATGGGAAGAATGCCAGGCCTTGAATCAGGAAGACCTGAATTCAAATCTGGTTTCAAACACTTATTAGCTATATTACTATGGACATACCATTTAATATTGTTTGTCTCAGTAAAATGGGCTGGAGAAAGAAATTGCAAACTACTACAGTATCTTCTGCAAGAAAACCCCAAATGGGACATGAAGAGTCAGACATATCTTAAAGGACTCAACAATAACAACAATAAGAACACCAACACCCATATATACTCATAAGTATTTAAGTACATATGCATATATATATATATGCATTTTTGTAAAGGTCAGAATGTAAGGGGTAAAATTATGAATGGTGAGACTAAATTTATCAGAGGGTGGTTGCCAGAAATTTAATAAAACTCCAAATGATTTTTAGCAATTTATTTATAAAATATAGAAAGAATGAAAGTAAGAAAATCAGAGAGAAGATAGGGTAAAATATCTAACCTAACACACTAAGTATTTTGCTCTGGCCCTTGGCACAATCCAGGCAGAGTCAATTAGTCCTCATCCAGAGGGGCTTCAGCCTTGAGCCAAGGACCCAGGGATAAATAAAGCAAGGACTTCAGTCTTGAAGCTTTTCTCAAAAGGGTAGTCTCCTGAGGCTAATCCCTTCAGGAAATCCAGGAAAGTAGTCAGCCTGTTTTTACTAACCCACAGAGTAGTTCTAAGGGAAATATCCAAGAGTAGTCTGAGGTCCCATGCTTGAGCTCCTTCAATATCAAGTTCAAGGTGAAAGAACTCTTCACAGGAAGTTCTTGGCATTTTTAAAGACCATTTGTTTCTGTCACTTCCTGTGACTTCCTTCAATTTTACATGTAGCAATTACAGCTAAAGCTTTGCTTAAGACTACCCAGGAGGTAGTCAGTCAATTCTGATTCACCACCCAGTATTGCACATGTGGGTCACAGACCTCCCTCACTCAAGTGTAAGTGGGCTATATATGCTTCGGCTGATTAAATCTAACAATGGGCAGGGGAGAGCCAATCCCCTCTT
This sequence comes from Monodelphis domestica, assembly GCF_027887165.1. Classification (NCBI taxonomy): domain Eukaryota; kingdom Metazoa; phylum Chordata; class Mammalia; order Didelphimorphia; family Didelphidae; genus Monodelphis; species Monodelphis domestica. The sequence continues at coordinate 307,897,681 of NC_077232.1, read as the reverse complement.
CACAGCATGCTTGTACATCTCTATATGCATCCACATACATATGCCTGTACTAATTGGTCAGCTTTGGGGGCTGTCCAATCAACTGTACATTGTAGTAAGGGAAATGGCTATTTTTCTATCCACCTAGTTTATCCAATGGGGACAATTAGGCCAATGTTTATAAAGTAGCTACAGATCTCATTTGAGTTATCTCTGTAATATTTGTGGGCTTGATATATAACTGAAGCCTATTTAAGGAGCATTGGAGATGTACATACTTAATGAAAAAATATTGTGATTTATTGCTAATTATGAATTACACAGGAGAACTGGTATCAAGGTTATCATCAGAAAGATGTGGAATCATAAATGGAGGTGGACTAATCATCTCAGAAAACTGAAGAATGATCATCATTGCATAGGTTCCATTTTCATTAACATAAAGTCTTAGAGGAAGCCCAAAGGTTTGGTGGAGGATTTACACATGAACAAGGAACATAAAGAATGAAAATGCACAGATGGAGAATGAATGGAATCACTTTATGGAATATCCTCATCATTGATGAATGAATGAAAAAGTATTTATTAAGTATTTTCAATGTGTAGAACACCATGTTAAGCACTGGAGATACAAATAACAAAGAAAGAAAAGTACTGCAGTGGAGAAGCTCACATTCTACTAAAGAGATACCTGGAAATTTTTGGTGGCAAGTCCAATGGAAAGAACTGATGGTCAAAATGATGATTGTCAAAATAGATAATAATGTATCTTCTTTTAGTTTTCTAATGATAAAACCATATCATTTTATTTATTCATCAAAGCATTGCATCTAGACACTTCACTGTATTGAAGATGGCTGAGTGCTGTTGGATGGTCCAGCCTCCCACAGGGGATGGGGTCTTGAAGGTGGGATGATGTCAGCGGAATGATGAATAGTTCACAGCTTTTATTTTCAGCCCGAAGCATAGGCCTCACAAAAAACCTGCTCCACCCTGGTCAGACTTTGCTTTATTTTTATACCCTTTGGTTACATACATACTTGGCATACAGTTTCATTTTTTAACATGCATGTTTCCATAGATCCTAACAACAGATGCTAAGCCTAAATAAATAATCAACAAAATGCTGTTGCTAAGTGCAGGGTCAAAGGGTAGAATCAACATGGCCCAGTTTTAGGTTGGGGAATTCTGAGCACAGATTTGCCAGAAGTTTTATGCCTAGAAAAGAGGGCACTATCTAAGTGGGTATATAAGAATCCTTAGGTTTAATTTTGTAAGTGGGATCTCCTGGTGAGATTCTGGAGGGGACAGAGTTAATACAGAGATATCTGTATTAACCCTGCAATAATGTTGCTCTTACCTATTTTTCCTGGGGCTAAGTAAGAGCAATTCCAATAATAAAGGAATATTAATAAGGAAAGTCACACAGTGGGTTTTGGTGAATGTTTCTGTCCTTCCTGGGGGTTACTTTGCAGTCCCTGGTTTCCATGTGTGACCATGTCAAACAGTGTGGTATTTGATGGCTCCCAGCAGCTTAGAATGACAAGAGATATATTGATAAAAATGGAGAAGGACATGGAAGCCTATACCCCACCCCCACTTCATAAATATACTCTTCAGGAAATAAATTAGTAGGAATACAACTATGTTTACCCTTTGACCCAGAAATACCACTACTAAGTCTAAATCCCAAAGAAATCAAAGATATGGGAAAAGGTCTTGTAGATTTATAGTAGCTCTTTTTTAAAAAGGAAGATATGTCCATCCGCTAAGGAATGGCTAAACAAATTATGGTTTATGATTGTAATAGAATACTATTGTACTATAAGAAATTATGAACAACATGATCACAAAAATACCTGGAAATACTTATATGAAGTGATGCAACATGAAATGAGCAGAACCAGGAGAAGTGTATAGTGAGCGACTGTGGACTTAAATATTATCAACAATGCAATGATCCAAGACTAAGGGACTCAGGACAAAAAAGGCTATCCATTGATAAAGAAGTAACTGATAGAATCTGAATACAAATTGAAGACTCCCACTCTTCACTTTATTTCCTCCATACATTTTTTCTCTCATATGTCTACTTTCACAATATGATGAACGTGGAAATATATAGTATGAAAACATGTTAAACCTATATCATATTCCCTCCTGTCTTGGGAAAGGAGAGAGAGAATATGGATTGCAAAATGTCAGAAACCATTACTAAAAATTATATCAACATATAGTCTGGAAAAAAATTTTTAAATTAAATTTAAAATAGGAATTAAACATCATCAGCATTGAATGATATAAAAATGAAATAAATTATATTTAAGAGATGAAATTAGGGAAAATATTGCTTATTGGTGGGTTTTTTAATTTGTTGTCAATACTGGATTATTTGAATAAAGTTACACAATAAAACAACTTTCTCATTTCAAAAGTCTTTGGAAATTAGTACATATGAATAAGTTTCTCTTGAGATCTGCTGTGCTCAGTAATTAAGGTAGGTTGTTTATAGAAACAATTCTAATGGAATAGTAATTTTGAATGTTCAACACTACTAATTTACATTTGACTACTGCTTAAAAATATATTTACTGTGGGGGGGGGAGGTTGGAGGCTTTAAAAAATTTTATTATATACTTAGTAACCACCACCACCACCACAACAACAAAAAATTAACCAAACAAATGCATAGAAAAATTATGTGTAAAACCACAAAAATCTACATTGTTAAGGATTTGTTGAAAATATATAAATTATATTTGTATCATAAGACTTAAAATAGGGGTTTTGACAAAATAAGAGAACAGCTTTTAATAATTTAAGATTTAATGAGAATAGAGTAAGGTTGTAAATTAATATTATCCCTTTAAGCCAGAGTAAAGAAAACTTCTAGCACTTTTTAACAATTAACAATTTAGTTTAATTAAAATAGAGATAGTAAAAGAATATAGTAAAGGAGAGAAATAAAGGAAAGAGGTGGAGAAAGAAAATTTCCTTTTGTGTATACTAGTTATCTTATAACTATCTATACTTAATTACTACCTAAAACTGCCTATATCTACCTATAACTACCATTAGAAAAAGTCCAAAACTCCAGGTGATCATTCTTCAAGTCAGCTCACCAGGCAGAATATATATATATATATATATATATATATATATATATATATATATATATATATATATATATATATATATATATATATATATATATCCCAATCAGCAACTAATCACCAAACCACACCACCAGCAACCAACCCCCAACACCAAGTCAAGCCCAGCAGCCAACTTCCTCGCAACTGCCAGTCCTGTCAGCAACTGACCATCCCAGCTGTCTGTAATTGAGTCCCTTTATAATCTTTTCCTCTTTCACTTCCTATCTCTATCATTCCTAATTCCTGTCTCTATGGTTTCTATTTCCTGTCACTGTGGGCTGATTAATCCCTACACATCTCTAAGGTAAGAGGACCTCCAGGTTCCCTGTTAAATTAAAAAAGGAATGAAGAATTCCTTTTCACATTATGTTAACATAAACATCCTCTGCTTTTAAGTTCCCTTTGTATTTGTTTTACTTGGATATTTTTGTCTCAATTTTGTGACTTAAATGTAATTATGGTATGTTTTATTCTTATGTTCTTTTCTTCTCTTCATATATTTATCTTAGTTTCTTCATCAATATTCAACCATTTCCCTGATCCATTGCATTTGTGTGATTTCCAGTTATTTTGACATCAAAAAGTTATCATAAATATTTTCATACAGACATCATCTTTTATCCTTTCAATAATGGCCTTAGGGCCTACCACAAGTAATAGGATCCCTTGGTCACTGAGCATTAATAGTTCTACCACTCAGTCTATATTCCCAATTTGTTTTCTAGAACAAAAACAAACACACACACACAATTCATAGCTTCTCTAGAAATGTAATTTTAGGCCTGTTTCTCCATGTTCCTATCAGTATTTAATTTAGTCACTTTAGCCAGTCTGGTTTTTAGTTAACATATTATCAGGACCATATTTAGCTAGATTGGTCCTTAGGCAGCAGACACAATCTGTTGCCAGGAATATACTCTTTCCAAAACTGTCTTTCCAATTTATTAGACCTAGTGGAAATTTTGTTACAGTGCCACAATCACTCAGGTATGCAGGATTCCCTCCATGGTATGCTGAGTGTTGAAGTAAGACTTTTTGAAGAATATTTATGCTCTCTAAGGCATTATTGTCTCACCAGAAACTATATTTGGATTATGTGTATGCTCAGACTTAGATCTAATAATAACTTCATATAGTTGTGGGAGACCTCTCCAGATAGCTTTCATATTTAACTTTTCTAAGGATCTATTCATCTCCTTAACTTCTTATTTATTTTTTTGGTTAGAATTATCTAGTTCTGAGAGAGTAAAATTAAAATCCCCTACTATTATCATTGTGTTGTCTATTTCCCTCTGTATTGCATTTAGTTTTTCCTTTAATAATTGGGATGCTGCAATACTTAGTACATTCAGGTCCAATATTGATAATGCTTCATTAACCATAGTAACTGACCTCCCCAAGATGATATAGTTACTCTGTTTATCCCTCCCAATTTTATTCATTTTAGTCTGAACTCTGTCAGACATCATGATTGCTGCTCCAACCTTCATTGGATCAGCTGAGGCATAATATATTCTGGACCAGTTCCTCATCTTCACTGGGTGTCTCTCCTTTTCAGTGTGTTTCTTGTAAACAATACATTGTCAGGTCCTGGTTTTTGGTCTTTCTAGCTATTCCTTTTCTTTGCATAAGTGAATTAATCTCATTTACACTCAGTGCCATAGGTGCTGGCTATTCATTTCCCTCTACTTTGTTTCTCCTCTTTGTTTGTTCCCGTCTTCCTTTCTGCCATATCCTTCCTCAGATGTCCAATTTCCTTTCTTTTTACAATTTCCAATACTTTTCTAATTCACACCCTTTCCCCCAAATCCTCTTTTATACTATCCCATTGCCCTCCTACATACAAATAGGCTCACTTTTTCAAAGATCCTTCCCATGTCCTTTCCTCCTTACCTTTTAATTTTTATTCTATCCACCTTTCTAAAAAAACCCTTTATTATCCCCACAACCATGCCCTCCTATTTCTTGATATGAGTTAAATTCTAAAAAACCTTCCTGGGGGCAACTGGGTAGCTGAGTGGATTGAGAGCCAGGCCTAGAGATGATGACAGGTCCTAGGTTCAAATCTGGCCTCAGATACTTCCTAGCTGTGTGACCCCCCACCCCCATTACCTAGCCCATACTGCTCTTCTGCCTTAAAAATAATTCTAAGGCAGAAGGTAAAGGTTTTTTTTTTTTAATCCTTCCCCTATTTTGTCCTAAGTGTCCCTCCTTATCTCCTTACCTTATCCCCCCTCCTTTTGATATGTACTCCTCTAGTCATCCCCTTCCCTTCTGTTTCTCTGTACATTAAGAAAAATTTATCTAATTGTCTATGTTGTTTTCTCTTTATCCTAAATTTGATGAAAGAAGCTTCTAGTATTGCCAACCCTCCACCTGTCTTCCCCTTTTCCATGACAAGTCTTCTACTCATTCCTCCTCTCTTTGAGATAGCCATTCTACCCTGGTTTATTTCACTATCATTTTGGTTCATTCCATTACATTCACCTAGCTTTCAAGTCTTCTTTCCACATACACTCTTTCAAAATACTCAGGCAATGATGCCATTTCCAGGGGTCATAGATGATATTTTTCATACATGAATCAATTCATCCTTTTGGGTTGCTTATGATTAGTCTTTCATCACTTTTGTATGTTTCTTACACTTCAATTTTTCTGCTGAGTTCTGGATGTTTCTCCAGGAATATTTGACAATCCTTTAATTCATTAAATTTCCATTTTTTCTTTTAAATTATACTTATCTTTGATGAATTTGATAACCTTAGTTGTAAGCCCATTTCTTTTCCTTTATAAAATGCTGTGTTCCATGACCTTCATCTCTAATATTATACAGACTAGCTGTTCTATTATTTTGGTTGTAGCTTCACAGTATTTAAATTATTTCCTTCTTGTTTCTTGTAATATTTTCTCCTTAACTTGGGAGCTACGGAACTTAGCAATGATATTCCAGGGTATTTTCATGTTGGGGTCTCTTTGAGGTAGTGATTGGTGGATTCTTTCAATTTCTATTTTATTCTCTATTTCTCAAATTTCTGGGTAGTTTTCCATGATAATTTCTTAGATTATAGTGTCTTAACTCTTTTTTTGTGTGATCATATCCTTCCTGTTGTCCAAATATTCTTTTATAGTCTCTCTTTGATCCATTTTCCAAATTAGTTATTTTTGTAATAAGAAGTTTCATATTCTCTTCTATTATTTATTTTGCTTTTGCTTTATTCTTTCTTGTCTTATGAAATTGTTAGCATCTCCTTGCCCAATTCTAATTCTTAACACTATTTTCTTCTGTGAGTTTCTGGATATCTTTGTCTACTTGGGTGATTTTTCTTTCAAAATTTTCTTGATTTTCTTAAATTGCTCTAATTTTTCTCCCTAATTTTTCCTCAATTTTTCTCATTTGGTTTTTTCATTTCTTTTTAAAGCTTTTCCAAAAGTTATTTCTGAGTTTCTGGCAATTTAGCATTTTTCTTTTATGTTTTTGAAGCAAATGCCTTTACTTCACTATCCTTTGAGTTTGAGCCATAGGTTTTTTTTTTTTCTGTCCACATAATAGCTATCAATAATTAGGTTCTTCATATTTATTTATTTATTAAATTTTGGTGGTCAGACAAATAGATTTAATTATTGGCCTTTTATTTGATTTTTTTCTTTTTTCTTTGATTTTGATTTGATTTGATAGAGCATTCATTTTTTGCTGTAGTGTGTTACTTCAGGCTTAAAGATTTTTTTGTTTGTTTTCACTTGAGTCATATTTAGTTTTTCCAGTTTTTATAGTCTAGGTCTCTTCTAATCCTGAGTCCCTGCTAAAGCCCTAGTCCAAGACTTATTTCAGATTTTCTGACCAGATCCAACAGACAGTTCTACCACTATTACTGCAAATAGCCAGTCTACCTCCCCTTATAGCAGCAATGAGGGACTCCACTCTCCTGGGAGTGATCACAACTGTGGAGGCTCCAATACCTCCAATACCTCCAAAACCACATTTACTGATTCCTGTTCTTTTCTCTCTCCTCCTCTCCCATTGTATAGGATAGAGCAGGTGTCCAGTTCACATTCCTTGGGCTCCAAATTCCCTTGTTTGCTATCAGTAAGGCTTGAACTCCTGCCCTCAGGGCCTAGTTCCCATATACTCCAGAATATCTACTCCTTTATTCCCCAGATGTGGGCCAGTGGGTAGTGGGAGTGGTCTACCACGGCAGCCATAATCACTCTCAGGGTTCTCCACCTAAAGATCTAGTGGTATCCTCAAGGATAAAGGGAGACTAGCTGAGCTTGCTAATTCTGACCCCAGGAGCTATCTTGTTGATTCTATTCTCTTTGCTCTGTTCTTGCCCCTTGGGCCTATGGCAGTGGAACTGAGGCCAGGGAAGTTAGAAAACTTCCTACCTAGTTTCCCCAGATGGTTTTGCTTCACTCTAGACTCCTGTCTGGTTTCTTTCTTTTATTTGCTACTTTTAGCTTTGATTCTGTGGGGTTGTTGATTGTTTGTGAGGATATAAGGAGGGTAAGAAAACTTCATACCTTACTCCAACATCCTCTCACACTGCATCCCAATTGTATATCTTTTTATGATTTTGTTTGGTATAGGGAAATCCTAGATGAGGAAAATCCCTCCATTAATACAAATTAATATTTTCATTGCAAGTTATAATTGAGAGTCCCCTGTGGCATTCAGTGGCTAATTGTATAGGGTCATAGAGTCAGTATAACATGTCAGAAGTGGGATTTGAACTAAGGTCTTCCTGACCTAAAAGCTAGCTCTCTCACCACAACACAAATTTTCTCTGATGTACAGGAAATGCTATAGTATATTTTGGCTAGACTTCAAGGCTTACAAAAATATTTTGTACTGAAATTTCTATAGTCAATAGTCTAACCAGTAGCTGGACCAGGCTTGTGGATTTTACTGTGGAGATAATGATTGCAAAGAGAGGCAGTTTAGGGATATTTATGGTTTTTTTTTACTCCCCGAGAAAGGGATCCTCATTCCTATCAAATATACATTTTGTTTTCTTTTTCCAATTACAAAAACTTCAGGTTATCAGGGGAGACCAACTCCTTGAATACCTTTCAGCCTTCCTAAATATCTCATCCTCCAAAAGCAAAACAATTTCACTCAAATAAGCTAAAAATAAATGAATGAATGAATGCATTTAGATTAATAGATAGAGCTGGATGGGACATCAATCATCAATTTTGCTTTCCAAAATGCAAATATATGAGTAAATTAAAATCTGGAGAGCATCACTAATTTGCCGAATGGTCAGACATACCCCAAAATTTCCAAAATCACTGAAGATACTTTAAAACTTTAAATTAAAATCTCTACCTCCTTCTTAATGGAAAATCAAAGCATCATTTTATCCCAATATTCCAATGTGCCATTATATTGCACATGCTTAGAAGGGTAGTCTGTTTCTTGCAGGCTGGATCTGGAATTAGAAGGCCAGATCTAATTTAGGTTTAATTTTTGTCCACATATGACCAGTTTGTCAAAATCTCTCTAGCTCTCATAAAATTAGTGGGTTGAACCAGATAATCTTCAGTATCAGTGTTACATCTGAATTTATTATCTCATGATCATGAATTTCTCTCTGTAAATAACCAAATTAACAATTGTGAAAAGCATTGGGTAAAAGAATTGCTGTGCAGTTTAAAAAAACATTTAGCATTAATAAAGTATTTTTAGGTTTACCAAATGCTTTTAATTTATCATCTCATTTATCTTCAAATGAATCCTTTGAAGTAAATTATATTATTATTCTTACTTTGCTCATGAAGAAACTGGGATTAAGAGTGGTTTTCACTTTCCCAGAGCAACACAGACAATAAGCATTCAAGGCAGTGATTTGTGAGCCTTCCTGATTTCAGGAGAGTGCACAATTCAGAGTATATACTATGCTGACTTTCGTAAAAAATATTTTAATAATTTTCATATTCCATTTCAATAGAGTTCATCCTATAGAACTTAATCAAGTGCCTACTTTATTTTTGTAGTTTGAACTGTTTCTTTTGTTTCCAAATTCTGATGCATTTTATTAGGAAGAAAATCAACAACAGAATCTGCTTTCTAGAGGAAATAACTTTAAAGCCATAAATGCATCCCTCCAGTATGGACAGAAAAAAACCCCAACAGCAGAGTTTTCTAATTGCTCTGCATCCCACTGGGTAAGTGCTAGTGAAAGGACGGCATGCCTCACTTAAAGATTTGTTTGATTGGACAGAGAAAGGCATGGTTTTTTACATGATGCCACAACCAGAATGGGCTTTGAATATTTTCAGAATTCAAATAAAACACATAATTTCAATCCAGCCTAAATTTTAGTGGTATAAACAGTTAATTAGGGATGAATTAAACAGTATGCTTGGGGGAAAAACAGACAATGGAAATAAGAATCATCTGCTGCACAATTCCACAATTATGTTCAATTTCTGTTGAACACACACACAAACACACAAACACACATGTTTAATGGAACTGCATTGGTGCAATTTAAATGGATGGGGGAAAATCCTTTTTCCTTTCACATTCTGCCAACAACATGACATAGACTAATCTATGTTTCTTTCTCTAAAGAGTGCTAATGATATCAGATTTTCTGGTTAACAGTGTTTAATAGAATCATTATAATGACCATGCCTTAGTCTATAGAAGTGATTCTGTTGATAAGTACTTAAGACACTAAAACATGTAATCTTAGAATTTTAAGCTAGTCAAGGTATACACAATCAATTAATATTTAAAGATAAAGAGCTTGAGGCCTCGAGAATGGAATGTACCTTCTTTCCCACAGTTATGTAACTTCTCTACTGAGAAACAAATCTCATATTTAAATCTTTGTTCTCTGACTCAAATACCTAGTTTACTTTCTAATTCATTAGACATTTGCATAGTGTGATCTGTGGACCCCTGGAGATCCCTTTTGAGAGAATCCATGAGGTCAAAGTGATTTTTATCCCTTTTTAATCACATATCTGTGGTTAGATTTTCTTCACATATATCAACTGAAACAACATAATGTTTTCAGATTGCTTATAGATAGATGAATATAGCTATCTTCTATTAAGCCAGATATTAAAGGCATTTGCAAAAGTACAGAAAAAGATTATATTCTCACTACTTTTTGTTCTTGAAAAATATGATTATTTTTCATAAAATATATTTTGTGTTGCTGTGCAATAGCTTTATTTGTTATTTTAAAATAAAGAACATTAAAATATATTAGTTTTAATTTCTAATATTGTAAATATGCATGGATAATCCATTGTGAAGAGTTAATCAAGCTATCTTTGTCTATCTATCAGCAACATTTAAGTTAATCAATAAAAACTTAAGTATCCTTACTTAGTGCCTTACCAGTCACTAAGTATGAGTTCATAAGTCACTTGTTAGAATGGGTGACAACTCCAGAGGTCACTGCCCCACCTCCTGGATAGTGCTGGACAAATTGAAAGACTGTGATTGGTTCCCATAAAGTGGGGAAAGGACAAGAAGTGACATGGGAAAGGGAGTATAAAAAGTTATGAACTTCCTGTCTGAGGGACTCCTTTGCACTTCTCCTTTGTAGTTCATCATTGGAGACTTTGTTGGTGAGCTGGACTGAAGGAGGAGACTCCCTGGATCCTGCATCAGCTTGCTGAGTGAGTAGCTGGCCTTCCTTTCCTGGCTTTTAGAGATATTGTTTCTGAAAATTCCTGCCTGGATTTTGGAGGAGGCTGCATTGGTGGAACCCTGGCTGAAGATACTGCCAGGACTTTTGGCTGAGAATTACTGGGAAAATCCACATGGAGACACAACCTTGGGGAAGGCCTGCTGGGGCTGAGCCTGGTTTCTCAGGAGAAGGGTTGGTAGGCTTATTAGAATCTGTCCCTTTATCTACATTTTTCCAATTTCACTCTTTCCACATCTTTGTAAATAAATCTGCTAAAAGTCCTTTTGATTTAAGCTGTAATTTTTTAAATTGGTAACCAAAATATTACTTTAGAACTTTCATATTAGCATAAAAACTTAAATCTAAATTCTTACACCATATAAACAAAAAAAAAGTGACAGGAATGTGTATGTGGTGGAGATTCTCAATATATTTTAAGAGTCTAAAAAAGTACTTAAATCAAAAAGCTAGAAGACCACTCCATTACCTCATATTGTATAATTCTAGCCTATTCATTTCATTTCATCATGTAACAAAAATTGTTTTTCCTTCCCCTTAATCTTTGCCTTCTGAATGATGGAATATTAGTCTTGCCCTAATACAAAGTCCATTTTTGATGCACTTATGCTGCTGAAATATATGTAAGACTTAATGAAAGTCATCTCTAAGGTTGTTATGATGAAATATTTTTTATTCTTAACTGAGGAGTCTGGACTAGTCTTATGCTAATTTGTTTTTGAGTGATTTGCTTAAAGGGCTTTGGGTAACTAGTAAGAAACTCTCATTCATTCTACCTAGTATCTAATATGAACCCAATTTCTTTTATTTCTGTTTTCAGAAACTGACATTAAAAAGAACATTAGTTTAGTATGGTTAATAAAAGAATGCTGGAATGGAGTTTGAAGTCCTGAATCTGAAAGCTCTATAATTTCCTAACTGCAATCTTAGGCCAGTTAGTAAACCTATGTGACCCTCAGTTAGCTTAGCTCTATAATAAGAGTCTTTATCTTGTATTTAAATACAACTTAGAGAAATTTCAGAAGGGTATATGAACTCAGATGGGAAAAACAATATTTCTTTTCCCTATAATTGTTTTCCTTTGTAATCCTTTTTCTATGTATTTTCTTTTATGCACTACATATATTTCTCTCAGAAGAATCAATACAATGACAATAACAATGACACAAAATGAGTTTAAGACACCCTACTTTATCATGAAGGGGGACAGACTAGATGGCATATAAGCTATAAATCTATGACCTAGTGATTTCATTAGATCCAATTTGATTCAATTAACCTGAACATAATTCAGTTAAAGTACTAATTAAATCAATTGGTTGACTAATAATTAATATTTAACATTTAATTTAATCTGTTAAATACCTATAAGAATATAAGGTTGCCAAAGTTAAATAATATTTATCCTCTACTTGCATTCTGTCCTGAAAGACACATTCATGGAGAAGTAAATGCAAACTACACACAATGAAATAGCATAGTTATTTCACATCCATAACCCCCCAAAAAGACAAGATGAATAAAGAACAAGAAGAATGAAACAAGATAAGTGAATGTAGACATACATTTTATAAAATTATTTGCCAATGATTATCCTTGAAAGATAAATGTATTAATTTTAATTCTCAAATAGTTTCAAGTCTCAAATCTTATTTTTGATACATTTTGATAATATATTCTGTATATGTAATAAAGGTTTTGTATCCAATTACATCTTTATTTGTAAAGTTGTATATATTATATAATGTATATAATTGCATAAGCATATATTTGTATATTATATATAGTGAATATATTGGATATTGTAGAATATGTATGTTACATACTCTGTACATATTTCTACATTGTATATTATTGCATAATATATACATTATGTAGTACATTTATGGTATATGGTGCATGTATTAGTATAGTCTATATATTTCACATTGACTCTATTATATACATATATGCAATAAATATGTATATATGTATAGTATATGCATTATATACACACTGTGTTTGCCTTGCAGAGTGTATATATTATATACTATAAACATTTGTATTATGTACATATTGCATATTATATATTGTCTATATATTTGTCTAGTGTCTATATTGTATATTGTTCAGTTGTGTCTGACTCTGGGGTTTTCTAGGTAAAAAATACCTGAGTAGTTTACTATTTATTTCTCTAGTTCATCTAACAGATGAAGAAACTGAGGCAAAATCTAGGTAAGTGAATTGTCCAGGGTCACACAGCTAGTAAATATCTAAGGCTGTATTTGAACTCCTCCGGACTCCAAGCTCAATACTCTATCCAGTGGGCCACCTAGCTGGTGTACTCAGTAAGGATTCACACCTCTGGCATGAACCCTTTTCAGGCTGCTCATCCACCTTTCACTCAACTTTCACCATGGTTGCAAGAACCTCTAGCATATGCAAAAGCCATCATCTCACTGAGAGGTTAAACCAGGTTGAGGATAGCTGACAAGACTCAAACTCATCAGTGATTTAGGAAGATGACTTTCCCAAAGCACATAAAGACTTCCCCCCTGCAGATTGGGCAGGATAGAACAATTCATACTAATGGCCACAAAGGTGGCTAAATCAGGCACTATGGAATATTGAGAACTTATTCAGACATGAATGATGCCAAGACCATTCACTGCATCCTCATCCTCAGCCATCTCCAGTCATCCTGACTTTTTCTTTCCCCTGGACTTCTGTGACCCTGGAGAGAGAGTGAGGTTGACAGTTTTGTACAACTCTGCTCACTCAAGTCTAATTCATGCACAAGTAAAGATATCACCAGTGATATCATTGGTCCTCTTTGAAAACAAAAAAATGAATAACAATATTGCATATTATCTACAACTATATATAGTTTTATCTGCATGATATATATTGTTATATTTGATATAATTTATATATATTGTATAATGTAAATATATTTGTATAATGTACACATTGTATGTTGAATGTGCATATGTTATATAATACATATTTATATAGTATATATTTACATAGTTGATACATTTTTGTAGTGTATACATTTATATAGTGCATATATTATACACATGTATATATGCAAATAATATAATACAAATATATTAAACACATATACACATTGTCTTTTGACTCTTCTCTTTTGTTCTGCATCTCTTTATGTCTTCCCATATTCTTTTGGATTATTTATAAACATAATTTCCAATAATATATAATCTATTATATCCATCTGATGTACTCAGCTACTTCCTAATTGTTGGCCATCTGTTCTATTCCCTGTTGTTTTCTTCCAAATTCTGGACTACAAGGACTATTTTGTACAGGAAAGATTCTCCTTTCAATAATCTCAATGTGATATAGTAGCATTGCTAAACTCACTGGATTGTACTAATTTTTACATCTCTTATTGGTATAATTTTTGGAGAAACAATGATTAGGTGGGAAAAGATTACCCTAGGAGTCTGATAACTCTTCTTTGAATCCCATTTTAGACACTAAATAAGTTTGTGATGCTGAGAAGGTAATCAACTACAATGAAACTTGGTTTCCTCCTTCATAAATCTCAATATCTATTATAGAATGTTGCTGGGAGAGAATAGAAAGTTTTCAATTTATGTCCCTATAAACATGAAGATGTATTTTATATACCCATGCAGACATATATTATATTCTATACCTACATTAAAAATTTGAAATAATGTATTTCTATGGTAAGAATTAACATATCTATTATACCTTAATGTTTCCAAAGGGTCTTAAAGGCATCTGATATACCAAACTTTGGTATGAGAGCTGTTATTATCTTCATTTCATAATAGGGGCAAGCAGGTTCAGAGAGGTCATAATTTGCTGAGTGAAACACAGCCAGTAATTATGGAAAGCAAAAAACAAGGCTTTTGACTCCATGAGCAGATCACTAATCATTTTGACAGGCCATCTCTTACAACAGCAAATGGGCAATAGCTTGAATTTATAATGACTTTACATAGCACAACTACATCAAATTCTACCTTTTATTGTCTTTGCCAATTCTTTGTGTACCAAGTTGAATTTCATGTGCTTCCTTCTTTTTTTTCCTTCCTTCTTCTACTTCTGTGTCTTTCTCCCTTCCTTATTTTTTCCTTTCCTTCTCTCCCTCCTTCTCTACATTGCTTTCCCCCTTACCTCCCCCTTTCTCCCCTCCCCTTCACTTCTTTTCCTTTTTCCTCCTGTCTTTCCCTCTCTTCCTCCCCTACTCTCTTTCTCTTTACCTCCCTTCCTCCTTTCACCTTTTCCTCTCTTTCTCCTCTCTACTTTTCTTTCTCCCAGCCTTTCTCTCTTTCCCTTTTTTTCTCATCTCTTTCTTCTTTCCTTCCTTCCTTCTGGAAATGCTTTTCCATTCCTTTATGAACTAGAAAATGACTCATATTCTTATATATTTTTGTCAGCTCCCTACAAATTGTGGATGTAAGAATTTTTGGTGAAAATATCCATTTCTTTTTTAGTTTCTTCTTATTATGGATATATCAATTTTTGTTCTGCAAAACATTTAATTTTAACATAATCAAATTAGTTTTTGTCTGTTGGATTTTCCTCCAAGTCATGGCTTGTTAAGAAATTATTCCCTCTCAGCAATTGAGAAGTAAAGCATTTTCCAGTTTCTTATGCCTTATAAGGACTAGTTGAAGGACCTGGGCGAATTTAGCCTGGAGGAGAAAAGATTTGGGGGAAACATGATCATGATAGCTGTCTTTCAGTATTTGAAGACTTGTTACATGGAAGAAGGATTAGATTTGTTCTGTTTGGCCCTACAGGGCAGAATTAGGAGCAAAGAGTAGAAACTGGAGAGATATTTTTTTGGCTTGTTATAAGGGAGAAAATAATCCAAACAATGAGAGCTATATGAAAGTAAAATGAAACATTAGCATAGCTAGAGACTTCCAGTCAAGATGGTGGCTTAGAGGCAGTGAAAGTTCAGACCTCTGGAATCCCTTCCTTACCAATCACTAACTGAATGCTCCCAGGACACTGGAATTCAAACTGAACAACAGGATAGACCTGGGGAACCCTCCTCCTGGACCTGGATCAGAAGGTACGGCCCCCCAAAAGCCAGAACCCTAGATCACTCAGATCTAAGGGGTAGGCAGAAGGAAGGTCCCAGGACCCATCCCCCCCAACCGAGAGTGATGAGCCCATGGCAGCAGCGGGAACCTCAGGGCCAGCAAAGGGGCCTCAGGGCTGGCTATTCTGAAGGACTCACCTTGAAAGCAACCTGAGCCAGTCTCCAAGGTGCCCAACACAGAGGGCAAGGAAACATAGAGAGAAGGGGGAAGCCTGTAACACCCTGGCTGGGTCCTTCCATCTGAGTCTCTAGGGAGGCTCCAGCTTTAGTGCACCAGCTGAACCCAAACCCATCAGGAGCCCTCAGAGCTTCTGAAAGAATAGAAACCTCAGGGCTGGCAAAGGGGTTACTCTGAAGGGCTTATCTTGAAAGCAACCTGGGCCAGTCTCCAGGCATTCAACGCAGATTGTGGAGGAGGAGGTTTTTTGGTTCGGGGATTATTCGGTACACACCAGCTGAACATAATCCCATCAGGAGCCCTCAGAACCCAGGGAGGCCAGGACCCCTCCACCTTAGAGAGCAGGGTCTTTGGAAAGAACAAAAACCTAAGGGCCGTCAAAGGGGTTGCTCCAAAGGGCATTCCTTGAAAGTAACCTGGGCTAGTCTCAGGGTACTCAACACAGACTGTAGAGAAGTTGTTTTTTGTTTGTTTGTTTGTTTGTTTGTTTGTTTTGCTTCAGGGCTCATTCTGCCCAAACCACCTGAACATAATCTCATCATGAGCCCTCAGAGCCCAGGGAGGCCATGATCCCTCCCCCCTTAGAGAGCAGGGTCTTCTAAAAGAACAGAAACCTAGATGCAGAGTCAAGATGGTGGCCTAGAAGGATCATAGACCTGGCAGCCTGGCCAGAGCTTTGGAGATCCTCCATATTTGCTCCAGCCATCCAGGAAATTTAGAACTGAGAGCAAATCCAGCCCAACCAAGCTGAACTTAATCCCATCAAAAGTCTCCAGAACACAGGGAAGCCCAGGCTCCCCACCCACCCTCATTGACTGCTGGACTTTAAGCCAATCAAAAGCCTCCAGAGGACAGGGAAGCTCAAACCCCTAAAAGCCCTCCCCCAGAGACTACACCAAGAGATTTTCTGTTAAAGATCCAAGAGATGAGACTGATAGAAGCCCCCAAAAAACAAAAAAAAATGTGAGGATAAAGAGCACAGACAAATACGGGGAGTAAAGAAGGGGTGAATTTGAGCAAAAAACAGAAAAAGAAGAAAGAAACTACAATAGACAGCTACTACTCAGCAAATGGAACAGAGGTGGCGATATCAGCAAATGATAAACCAGAAATCCCAGCGAATTGGATACAGGCTGTGGAAGAACTCAAAACACAACTAAGAAAGGCTGAAGACAATTGGGAAAAGAACTTAAAAATCAAGATAAGTCATCTGGAAACAGAGGCACTTGAACTAAAATGAGAAAATAGTGTATTGAAAGTCCAAATCAACCAGACCAGAAGGAAAAGGATGACCAAAAAGCCAGAGAGGAAATCCAATCTTTAAAAACCAGAATACAACAAATGGAATTAAGTGACCTCACAAGGCAGCAGGACACAATAAAACAAAACGAAAAGAGTGAAAAAGTTGAGGAAAATATGAAACATCTCATTCACAAAACAGATGATTTAGAAAATCGTTCAAGAAGAAACAATTTAAGAATAATTGGACTACCAAAAGACCACGAGAAAAGAAAAAGCCTGGACATAATACTAGAGGAAATTATCCAGGAAAACTGTCCCTAGATCCTAGAACAAGAGGGGAAAGTAGAGATTGAAAGAATCCACAGATCACCCCCTGTATTTAATCTCCAACTGACAACACCAAGAAATGTTATAGCCAAGTTCAAAAACAATCAGATGAAAGAAAAGATATTATAAGCTGCCAAGAAGAAGCCATTGAGATACCATGGAAACACGGTGAGGTTAACACAGGATCTGGCTGCATCCACACTGAAGAACTAAAAGGCATGGAATATGATATTCCGGAAAGCAAGAGAACTAGGTCTACAACCAAGAATAAAATACCCATCAAAACTGACTATATTATTCCAGGGGAAAGTATGGTCATTCAACACAACAGAAGAGTTCCAAGCATTAATAAATAAAAGACCAGACCTGAACAGAAAATTTGAAGTCCAACCACAAAACACAAGAGAATGATCAAAAGGTAATTGTACTAGGGCACAAAATCATTGCAAACAAGTGCAAAAGGGCAGAAATAATAAATGCAACCTTCTCAGACCACAATGCAATAAAAATAATAATTAGTAAGGGTACATGGAGAGATAAATCAAAAATTAATTGGAAATTAAACAATATGATTCCCAAAAACCAGCTAGTTAAAGAACAAATCACAGAAACAATTAATAACTTCATTGAAGAAAATGACAATGGTGAGACATCCTTTCAAAACCAATGGCCTATAGCCAAAGCAGTACTCAAGGGGAAATTTATATCCTTGAGTTCATATATAAACAAATTAAGAAGGGCAGAGGTCAATGAATTGGGCATGCAAATTAAAAAACTATAAAATGAACAAATTAAAAATCCTCAGATGAAGACTAAATTAGAAATCCTAAAAATCAAAGGAGAAATTAATAAAATTGAAAGTCAAATACCTATTGATTTAATAAATAAGACTAGAAGCTAGTACTTTGAAAAAACAAATAAAATTGACAAAGTACTAGTCAGTCTAATTAAAAAAAGGAAAGAAAAAACCAAATTGACAGTATCCAAGATGAAAAGGGAGACCTCACCTCTAATGAAGAGGAAATCAAGGCACTCATTAAAAACTACTATGCCCAATTATATGGCAAAAAATATGGCAATCAAAGTGATATGGATGAATACTTACAAAAATATAAATTACCTAGGTTAAAAGAAGAAGAAATAAGTTACCTAAACAACCCCATATCAGAAAAAGAAAGTGAACAAGCCATCAAAGAACTCCCTAAGAAAAAGTCCCCAGTTCCAGATGGATTCACAATTGAATTCTATCAAACATTCAAAGAAAAGCTAACCCCAATACTATACAAACTATTTGATGGAAAAAGCCAAGAAGGGGTTCTACCATATTCTTTTTTTATGACACAAACATGGTAGTGATCCCAAAGACAGGCAGGTTAAAAACAGAGAAAGAAAACTATAGGCCAATCTCCCTAATGAATATAGATGCAAAAAACGTAAATAGGATACTAGCAAAAAGACTCCAGCAAGTCATCACAAGGGTTATCCACTATGATCAAGTAGGATTTATACCAGTAATGCAGGGCTGGTTGAATATTAGGAAAACCGTCCATATAATTGACCATATCAAGAAGCAAACCAACAATAATCACATGATTATCTCAAGAGATGCAGAAAAATCATTTGAAAAAATACAGCACCCATTCCTATTGAAAACACTAGAAAGTATAGGAATAGAAGGGCCTTTCCTAAAAATAATAAACAATACATACCTAAAACCATCAGCAAACATCATCTACAATGGGGAAAAACTCAAAGCCTTCCCAATAAGATCAAGAGTCAAACAAGGATGCCCATTATCACCTCTATCCTTTAATAGTATACTAGAAACACTAGCAGTATCAATTAGAGAAGGCAAAGAAATTGAAGGTATTAAAATTGACAATGAGGAGATCAAGCTCTTTGCGTATGATATGATGATTTACTTAAAGAATCCTAGGGATTCAACCAGAGATCTAATCGAAATAATCAACAACTATAGCAAAGTTGCAGGATACAAAATAAACCCACATAAGTCATCAGCATTTCTATATATCTCCAACCCAGTTCAGCAGCAAGAATTAGAAAGAGAAATTCCATTTTAAAGTCACCCAAGACAATATAAAAGACTTAGGAATCTATCTGCTGAAACAAACACAGGAACTATATGAACACAACTACAAAACACTCTACACACAACTAAAACTAGACCTGAGCAATTTGAAAAACATTGATTGCTCATGGGTGGGATGAGCTAACATAATAAAAATGACCATCCTACCCAAACTCATCTATCTATTTAGTGCCATACCCATTGAACTACCAAAAAACAATTTTACTGAATTAGAGAAAACCATAACAAAGTTCATTTGGAAGAATAAAGGATCAAGGATATCCAGGGAAATAATGAAAAAAAAAATACAAAGGAAGATGGCCTTGTAGTTCCAGATCTCAAACTATATTACAAAGCAGCGGTCATCAAAACAATTTGGTACTGACCAAGAGACAGAAAGGAGGATCAGTGGAATAGATTTGGGGTAAATGACCTCAGCAAGACAGTCTATGACAAACCCAAAGACCCCAGCTTTTGGGACAAAAATCCAGTATTTGATAAAAACTGCTGTGAAAATTGGAAGACAGTGTGGGTGAAATTAGGTTTAGATCAACACCTCACACCCTACACCAAGATGAACTCAGAATGGGTGAATGACTTGAACATAAAGAAGGAAACAATAAGTAAATTAGGTGAACACAGAATAGTATACATGTCATACCTTTGGGAAGGGAAAATTTTAAAACCAAGCAAGACTTAGAAAGAGTCACAAAATGCAAAATAAATAATTTTGACTACATCAAATTAAAAAGTTTTTGTACAAACAAAACCAATGTAACTAAAATTAGAAGGAAAGCAACAAATTGGGATAGAATCTTCATAACAAAAACACCCGACAAAGGTCTAATTACTCAAATCTATAAAGACCTAAACCAGTTGTACAAAAAATCAAGCCATTCTCCAATTGATAAATGGGCAAGTGCCATGAATAGACAATTTTCAGTTAAAGAAATCAAAACTATTAATAAGCACATGAAAAAGTGTTCTACATCTCTTATAATCAGAGAGATGCAAATCAAAACAACTCTGAGGTATCACCTCACACCTAGCAGATTGGTCAACATGACAGCAAAGGTAAGTAATGAATGTTGGAAGGGATGTGGCAAAGTAGGGACATTAATGCATTGCTGGTGGGAGTTGTGAATTGATCCAACCATTCTGGAGGGCAATTTGGAACTATGCCCAAAGAACGATAAAAGACTGTCTGCCCTTTGATCCAGCCAAAGCACTGCTGGGTTTGTACCCCAAAGAAATAATAAGGAAAAAGACTTGTACAAGAATATTCATAGCTGCACTCTTTGTGGTGGCCAAAGAATTGGAAAATGAGATGATGCCCTTCAATTGGGGAATGGCTGAACAAATTGTGGTATATGTTGGTGATGGAATACTATTATGCTCAAAGGAATAATAAAGTGGAGGAATTCCATGGAGACTGGAACAACCTCCAGGAAGTGATGCAGAATGAGAGGAGCAGAACCAGGAGAACATTGTACAAAGAGACTGACACATTGTGGTACAAGGGAACATAATGGACTTCTCTAGTAATGGCTTTACAATGTACCTGAACAATCTGCAGCTATATACGAGAAAAAAAAAAACAACTATCCTCAGGCAGACGACAAAATGATGGAGTAAAAACACCAAGGAAAAGCAACTGCTTGACTACAGAGGTTGAGGGGACATGATTGAGGATAGACGCTAAATGCGCACCCTAATGAAAATACCAACAACAAGGAAATGGGTTCAGAGCAAGGACACATGTGATATCTAGACAAATCACGTGTCGGCTAGGGAAGGGGTGGGGGAGGGGTTAGGGGGGAGGAAAAGAATATGATCTGTTTCCAATTAATAATATATGAAAATGACCAAATAAAATAATGTTAAAAAAATAAAACATTAGCATAGGATTTCTTGAATACTCAATCCTTAATTATGGTATGGAGATTACTCTGGGTTCTCAAAGTTTATTCCAGCATATCATAAACTTACACAGATTACAACACCATCATTCATACAGTACCTTAATATTCATAAAGCACTCTACAAATATGTCAGTATCATGTATTTGATTCTCATAACAATCTTATGCTATGAGTGCTATTTTCTCCCTTTGTTACAAAAAAATCAAATTGAGGCACAAAAAAATTAAGTGACTTACCTGGTGTCACAAAGCTAATGGTTGTCTGAATCTATCTTAGGTCTTCCTGACTTCAAGTCAGTTCTTCACTTCTTGTGGTTGCATGGAAAGATCTCAAGAATGGCTCAAGGACTACACCATGTATGCTTTCTGAATATCATTCTACTTAAGAATTGAGAGATTCATCAGCAGTAGGCTGACTATTTGGCCATGAATGACTTGATCATGGCAATATGTAACAAATAAAACATACAAAATTGTCCTCAATATATGTCTGATATCATGGTGATAGAGTTGTCAAAAAGGAAAGAGTATGCTAAAAATCAATTAATAAACATTATTGTAGTGATTGTTTTATATATATACATATATATATGTGTGTGTATGTTCATATATATATATGTTCAATGTGCAATGAGTCCTATCAATCTTGACATTCTTGCTTTAAGTATTTTAGATTTACCATAAGTGTGAGGAAATCCAAGTAGAAGAGCAATATCGATTGCTCAGATTACACATGTGGTATATATAGGCTCACACATCTATATTGAGAAGATACCACAGATGTCATACAGTGGAAACTTCTCATTTAAAAGATGAAGAAACTGAGGCCCAGGGAATTTAAATGACTTTTCCAATGTCACAGAAATTATTAATCTCAGTTAACACAGGTCATCCAACTCCAGAGACTATTTTTTTCTGACTATGCTAAACTGAGCTTGGTATATATAATTCACATATGCAAGCATAAGCCTGCATGTACACATGTGTGTATATATATGGATATGTACGTGGATATAAATGCATATTTTTATATAGGGAATCAAAAGTACAAATTGACCAACTCAGCTAAGAAGACTTAATAACATCATTTAATTGCCAAGCTCCTTTAATGAATCTTTAGTCTTATAGAAATTAATAAACATTCTTTGTAATACTAATCATCTATTGATATTCTTATTGACTATGAGATATGTAGCAGAACCCTCTCCAAAGAAAAAAGTGTAAGCATTGTGAGAAACTTTTAAAAAGAATGAGAAAAAATATGAAGAGGGAAATGCACTAGAAAAGCCAAAAGAGGCTGGTCATGTGATGATGGCAAGAGAATGTTCATGGCTAGGTTGAGTACTCTACTTTTATCCTTTTGAAGATAAGAGAAGGGAAGGAAGAACTGAAGCATACTGAGTAATAATAATGTTGCAAATTTGTGACATTACATGGAAAAAATATTGCATAAAGTGGATATCAAAATCAAAGGGAGTGAAGATACATTTGAATATTTAAATAAGGAGGAAAAGTCTTAATACATAGAACTCATTTGGAGTACAGTATATTATATTGGGAAGCAATGAACTATATCCTTCCTTCAATATATTAAAGAAAAGGCTAAGAGGGACAGGTTGTTGGTTCAGGGGAGAGAGAGAGCCAGGACTAGAGATAAGAAGTCTTGGATTCAAATCTCTACTGAGAAACTTACTAGCTGTGTTTCCTTGGGTAAATGACCCAGTCCCATCGCTAATATCATCTGCAATGGGGATAAACTAAATCCATTCCTATTAAGATCAGGAGTGAAACAAGGATGCCCATTATCACCTCTATTATTTGACATTGTACTAGAAACACTAGCAGTAGCAATTAGAGAAGAAAAAGAAATTAAAGGCATTAAAATAGGCAAGGAGGAGACCAAATTATGGCTCTTTGCAGATGACATGATGGTCTACTTAAAGAATCCTAGAGATTCAACCAAAAAGCTAATAGAAATAATCAAAAACTTTAGCAAAGTTGCAGGATACAAAATAAACCCACATAAGTCATCAGCATTTCTATATATCTCCAACACAGCTCAGCAGCAAGAACTAGAAAGAGAAATCCCATTCAAAATTACCTTAGACAAAATAAAATACTTAGGAATCTATCTCCCGAGACAAACACAGGATCTATATGAACACAACTACAAAACACTTTCCACACAACTAAAACTAGACTTGAACAATTGGAAGAACATTAACTGTCATGGGTAGGACAAGCCAATATAATAAAAATGACCATCCTACCCAAACTCATCTATCTATTTAGTGCCATACCCATGGAACTTCCAAAAATTTTTTTTACTGATTTAGAAAAAACCATAACAAAGTTCATTTGGAAGAACAAAAGATCAAGGATATCCAGGGAAATAATGAAAAAAAAACAAAGGAAGGGGGTCTTGCAGTCCCAGATCTCAGACTATATTATAAAGCAGTGGTCATCAAAACAATTTGGTACTGGCTAAGAGACAGAAAGGAGGATCAGTGGAATAGACTGGGGGCAAGCAGCCTCAGCAAGACAGTATATGACAAACCCAAAAATCCCAGCTTTGGGGACAAAAATCCTCTATTTCATAAAAACTGCTGGGAAAATTGGAGGACAGTTGGGGAAAGATTAGGTTTAGATCAACACCTCACACCCTACACCAAAATAAATTCAAAATGGGTGAATGACTTGAACATAAAGAAGGAAACTATAAGAAAATTAGGCGAACACAGAATAGTATACATGTCAGACCTTTGGGAAGGGAAATACTTCAAAACCAAGCAAGAATTAGAAAGAATTACAAAATGCAAAATAAATAATTTGGAATACATCAAATTAAAAAGTTTTTGTACAAACAAAACCAATGTAACCAAAATCAGAAGGGTGGCAACAAATTGGGAAACAATCTTCATAAAAATCTCTGACAAAGGTTTAATTACTCAAATTTACAAAGAACTAAATCAATTGTACAAAAAATCAAGCCATTCTCCAATTCACAAATGGGCAAGGGACATGAACAGGCAGTTCTCAGCCAAAGAAATCAAAACTATTAATAAGCACATGAAAAAGTGCTCTACGTCTCTTATAATCAGAGAGATGCAAATTAAAACAACTCTGAGGTATAACCTCACACCTGGCAGATTGGCTAACATGACAACTATGGAAAGTAATGAATGCTGGAGGGGATGTGGCAAAGTGGGGACACTGATTCATTGCTGTTGGAGTTATGAATTGATCCAGCCATTCTGGAGGGCAATTTGGAACTGTGCCCAAAGGGCTATAAAAGACTATCTGCCCTTTGATCCAGCCATAGCACTGCTGGGTTTGTACCCCAATGAGATAATAAGGAAAAAGACTTCTACAAGAATATTCATAGCTGCACTCTTTGTGGTGGCCAAAAACTGGAAAACGAGGGGATACCCATCAATTGGGGAATGGTTGAAAAAATTGTGGAATATGTTGGTGATGGAATACTATTGTGCTAAAAGGAATAATAAAGTAGAGGAATTCCATGGAGACTGGAACAACCTCCAGGAAGTGATGCAGAGCGAAAGGAGCAGAACCAGGAGAACATTGTACACAGAGACTGATACATTGTGGTACAATCGAAGGTGATGGACTTCTCCATTAGTGTCAATGCAATGTCCCTGAACAATCTGCAGGGATCTAAAAAATACTATCCACAAACAGAGGATAAACTGTGGGAGTAAAAACACCGATGAAAAGCAATTGCTTGACTACAGGGTTGGAGGGGATATGACTGAGGAGAGACTCTAAATGAACACTCTAATGCAAATTCCAACAACAGGGAAATGGGTTCGAGTCAAGAACACATGTGATAACCAGTGGAATCGTGCATCGGCTATGGGAGAGGGGAAGGTGGTGGGAGGGGGGGAGGGGAGGAAAAGAAAATGATCTTTGTTTCCAGTGAATAATGTTTGGAAATGACCAAATAAAATAATGTTTAAAATTTAAAAAAAAAAGAAAGAAGAAAACCATATTGACAGTATCCAAGAATAAAAGGGAGACCTCACCTCTAATGAAGAGGGAATTAAGGTAATCTTTAAAAATTATTTTGACCAATTATGTGGCAATAAATATGGAAATCTAACTGATGAGGATAAATATTTACAAAAATATAAATTGCCTAGATTAACAGAAGAAGAAATAGATTACTTAAATAATCCTTTATCAGAAAAAGACATAGAACAAGCCATCAAAGAACTCCCTAAGAAAAAATCCCCAGGGTCTGATGGATTCACAAGTAAATTCTATCAAACATTTAAAGAACAACTAATCCCAATATTATACAAACTATTTGACAGAATAAGAAAAGAAGTTCTACCAAATTCATTTTACGACATAAATATGGTACTGAATCCAAAGCCAGATAGATCAAAAACAGAAAGAAAATAACAGACCAATCTCCTTAGTGAACATAGATGCCAAAATATTAACTAGAATATTAGCAAAAAGATTCCAGCAAGACTCCATTATGACCATGTAGGTTTTATACCAGAAATGCAAGGATGGTTCAATATCAGGAAAACCATCCACATAACTCATCATATCAACAAGCAAACCAACAAAAATCACATGATTATCTCAATAGACACAGAAAAGCCTTTGACTAAATGCAACACTCATTCTTTTTGAAAACACAATAAGGCATAGGAATAGATGGGTCTTTTCTAAAAATAATAAACAGTATGTATTTAAAACCATCAGCAATCACAATGTATAATGGGGATAAATTAGAAGCCTTGACAATAAGATCAGGAGTGATATATGGATGCTCATTTTCACCTCTTTTATTTAACAAGTTACTAAAAACATTAGCAGTAGCAATTAGAAAAGAAAAAGAAATTTAAGATATTAAAATAGGCAATGTGGAGACCAATCTTTGCAGATGATATGATGGTTTACTTAAAGAATCTTAGAGAATCAACTAAAAAGCTAGTAGAAATAATCAACAACTTTAGAAAAGTTGCAGGATACAAAATAAACCCACATGAGTCATCAGCATTTCTATACACTTCCAACTCATCCCAGCATTAAGAGTTAGAAAGAGAAATTCCTTTAAAATGACCCTAGACAATATGAAATATTTAGGAATCTATCTGCCGAGACAAACACAGGAACTATTTGAACACAACTACAAAACAATACCCACACAATAAAACTAGGTCTAAATAATGGGAAAAACATTAATTGTACATGGGTAGGATGAGCTAACATAATAAAAATGGCATTCTTACCCAAACTAATTTATTTATTTCACACCATACCCACCAAACTACCAAAAACCTTTTTTTTACAGAATTAGAAAAAAATAACAAAGATTATTTGAAAAAACAAAAGTTTAAGAATAGCAAGAGAAACAATGAAAAAAAAAATGTGAAGGAAGTTGCCCTAGCAGGACCAGATCTTAAACTGTACTATAAAGCAGTGATAATCAAAATCATATGGCATTGGCTAAGAGACAGAAGGGAGCATCAGTAGAATAGACTTGAAGTAAATGACCTCAGTAAGGCAGTCTGTGATAAACCCAAAGATCCCAGATTTGGGGACAAAAATCCACTATTTGAAAAAAACCTGCTGGGAAAATTGCAAAATGGTATGGGAGAGATTAGGTTTAGATCAGTATCTTACACTCTACACCAAGATAAACTCAGAATGGGTGAATGACCTAAACATAAAAAAGGAAACTATAAGTAAACTAGGTGAACACAGAATAGTATACTTGTCACATTTTTGGGAAAGAAAAGATTTTAAGACCGAGCAAGAATTAGAAAAAATTACAAAATGCAAAATAAATAATTTTGATTACATTAAATTAAAAAAAAGTTTTTGTACAAACAAAACCAATGCAATCAAAATTAGATGGGAAGCAACAAATTGGGAAATAATCTTTATAACAAAAACCTCTGACAAAAGTCTAATCACTCAAATTTATAAAGAGCTAAATCAGTTGTACAAAAAATCAAGCCATTCCTCTATTGATAATTGGGCAATGGTCATGAATAGGCAATTTTAAGATTAAGAAATTAAAACTATTAATAAGCACATGAAGAAATGTTCTAAATCTCTTATAATCAGACACATGCAAATCAAAATAACTCTGAGGTATCACCTCACATATAGCAGACTGGCTAACATGACAGGAAAGGAAAGTAATTAATGTTGGAGGGGATGTGGCAAAAATTGGGACATTAAGGCTTTCCTGTTAGAATTGTGAATTGATCCAACCATTCTGGAAGGCAATTTGGAACTATGCCCATAGAACACTAAAAGACTGTCAACCCTTTGTTCCAGCCATAGGACTGCTGGGTTTGTACCCCAAAGAGATAATAAAGAAAAATACTTGTACAAGAATATTCATAGCTGCTCTCTTTGTGGTTGCAAAAAAAAATGGAAATTGAGGGGATGCCCTCCAGTTGGGGAATGACTGAACAAATTGTGGTATATTCTGGTGATGGAACACTATTGTACTCAAAGGAATAATAAACTAGATGAATTCCATGTGACCTGGAATGACGTCCAGGAATTGATGCAGAGTGAAAAGAGCAGAACTAGGAGAACATTGTATACAGAGACTGATACACTGTGATAAAATCAAATGTAATGGACTTCTCTACCAGTAGCAATGCAATGATCCAGAACTATTTGGAGGGACCTATGAGAAAGAACACTATCCACATCCAGAGGAAGAATTGTGGGAAAAGAAACATAGAAAAAAAATAAACCACTGCTTGATCATGTTGGTTGATGGGGTTATTACTGGGAAAATAGACTATAAACAATCACCCTAGTACAAATATTAATAATATGTAAATGGATCTTCATCCATTTAACCCATATTAAACCCAGTGGAATTGTGCATCAAATATGGGAAGGGGGTGAGGGAAGGGGAGGGAAAGAACATGAATTTTGTAACCATGGAAGAATATTCTAAGTCATCTAATTAAATAAAATATTAAAAATTTCTAAGATGTATGTCAATTGAGGAAAGGAACTTTAGAAATATTCTTTTGTGACCTATAGTATGGGAAATGAGAGGATTCAGTATCAATGCACCTATTTCAACATGCTAATGCCCAACTGACCCACACAAACTCTCATCCAGAATCATGGTCCATTCCTTCTGGAGGCTACTTCTCTCCAGGTTGCATAAAGCTTTCTTGTGACACCCCCCCTCCTCTTAAAGTTATATATGCTTCATGGAAGGGAAGTAGGATTTAGGTTCTTCCCTGAATCTGACTTCCCCATGACACACTGAAATTGCCTGGCTCTCCAAACTGTTCCACTGTCTGTTAAAGATAATCCAGAGACATGTCCAGAGGCACTGATCCCTTTCTAATTCATGCTAGGGAACTGTTCTCACACCATAAAGAAATCATCTTGTATAGTCATTTTTTAATAGGTAATTTAACACCTCATTATTGGCCCCCTTTCTGTGATTAGGTTCTGAGCTTTAAAAGACCAACTTTCTTACACGAATATGCATCTTTATGATGGTTTCTATCCCAAAGAAAGATTTATGAGCCTTTTGCCTAACATTACAGAATAATTCAGGACAAGTATTTTAGAATTTGAGGTCATTTTTCTCTTGAATGCCTGTATGATTACTTTTCAAGTCTCCACTGCTATTAGTAGAACATCTGACACAAAGCTTTGTCTTGAGATGTCTTTTCTTGTCTCATCTCTTCTCATTTCATCTTATATTTTCCTCTCTTGGTAAACTCATCTCTTATGAATTTTATTTCTATCTCTATTAAGATAACTACCAAATATACAAGTCCAAAGTAAAACTCTTCCCTGAGCTTATACCTAATGTCATGGACTCCCTATTGGATATTGAAAACTAGGTTATCCCTTAAATATCTCAGACTCATAATATCTGAATGCAAAATTATTTATTTTCCCTCAAATTCTTCCCTCTTCTGAACTTCTGTCTTCCTTCCAAAGGCATCATCAACTTTTAAGGTATCCAGACTAACAACCTTGCTATTAGTTTTGATCCTTCACTCTTCCTTGTCACATATATACAATTAGTTGTCACATCTTATTTTTATCTCCAAAATAGCAAAGCTTGTCTCTATTCACAAGATGGTTTCTAGTGTACTACAGAAGTTCATCACTTCCCATGTAATATACCACAAAAGCCTTCTAACTGATCTCCCTGTTCAAATTTTCTCTTGTCTCCAAATGATCCTTGAAAAAGATGCCAAAGTAATGAAGAGAAAGTCTAACCATTTCACTCTCTGATTCATTACTTCCTATTGCCTTTAGAATCAAATACAAAACATGTCTTTATTTCCCAAACTTACAACACAGAAAAACTAGCCTTGGAATTTCTCAGACATGATATTCCATCTCCTGTCTCCAAACTTTTGCCCCCATACCTATAGAGTATTCCCATCACATTTCTGCCTCTTAATTTTTCTTTCTTTTAAAATCCATCTCCAGTGACATATTCTATTGGAAACCCTTCCTTTTCTCCAGTTTCTAGTGCCAGTCCTCTAAAATATGTCCATATTTTAAAAATCATCATTACAAGGTATCAATTTTCTCTATATTTTATATGTTTTTATTCATAGAAATGTTGTCTTTTATAAATTCCTTAAGGGTAGGGCCAGTTCCATTTTTGTCTTTGTATTTTGAGTGCTTAACACTTTGCCTAGCAAATAATAAATGCTTGTTGACTGATTAATTACTTGATTAAGTAATTCAAAAATTTCAAATTAATCTTAGATGTCTAATTGTGTTTTTATTCCACACTTGGTTAGAATTTGGAAATATTAAAACAAGATGGCAGTTTTATCCCCAATCCATTTTAAAATAGAATGTTTTACAAAATTGTCCTTGGGGTGCTCAGTTTGTTGGGTATTCCTACTGGGTTTGTGCCCAGATGCTTGATGATTAAACACAGTTACTAGGGAAAAATCATGTTGTAATGAATCATGTAGAAAGACCTATTGAAACCATCTGTGCATGATTGTGCCCATTGATTTATAAATGCTCCCCCTGTCTATTTGAACATTCCAAAGAATCCAAATCTTGAATGTGTCTGCTCCCCATTTCTCTGTAGTTTGAAGAAAAAAAAATTAGTTAAATAAGGAAGCATGACATATTGGCAGATCAATGTAATTTTTGTGACAGGAACAGATGAGAGTCACCACTGAAGATAAACATTTGTGTGACTAAGATTGCATGTCAGTAACCAAAATGGATTATTGGTAAGATGGTGAACAGTTTCCTATAATTTCTAAAGCTTCAGAGATTTATTTAGATAAAGCTGAGATTCCTATAATAAATTATACCAATGACATCAAATAGTTCTGATCCATAGATACATAGATACATATACTACTTTGACTTCTTGATCTGAGTTTCAACATAGGTCATGGGTCTTCTGTAGATTAGGATAAAGAAGCCATAGATTCCTATCATGGAATTATGGTTACTTCATCAATATTTACTTCACCTTTTTTTCCTATATTTGCTATTTCCCTCAAAGTCTTTTAAAAATCAACTTTGGGGATATTTTTGCTTTTACTTTTTCTGTGTAGGTTTATAACACAAGATCTGAATCTTTTCCCCATATTCTTCTGGCCCTGTCCTCTATCTTCTGTAGCACAATACCTGCAGTGTACCAATTCAAAGAAGTTGGTAGATTTGAGATCATAATATACATTAATTTGTGGGAGTCCCCACCTCTTATTCTTTATCCTTTAATGTAGAGTGAACTGAAGGATCCTTGCTGTTAGATAAGTCAAGAAATCAAGCTCAGAAAACAGATACAGAAAAGCCACATTCAGAAGGGCTTATATAGTAGATTTCCTTCTGTGAACGATTTGGATAGTAGTACAACGCTACAATCATAACCTGTGAAGATACACTACTTCCTTTTCTTTCTTTTCAAGCATTTTATTAGTTCTCCTATCTCTGTCTCTCTATGTCTATGTTTCTCTCTCTCTCTCTCTCTCTCTCTCTCTCTCTCTCTCTCTCTCTCTCTCTCTCACACACACACACACACACACACAACTAGTGAATTTCAAATGAATCTCTCATCAGCAGAACACTTTCTTGCAAAGATTAAAAAAATAAAATATGGTATAGTTAAGCAAAATACATCAACTTACTGACTATATTTCCACACCTATCATCTACCTTCTCTCAGCCAAATTACAAGAGGTATGTTTCATCATTAGTCCTCCAAAACTGAGATTAGCAGAGGACAAACTGTGGAAGTAAAAATGCCGAGGAAAAGCAATTGCTTGACTACAGGGGTTGAGGTGACATGTCTGAGGAGAGACTCTAAATGAACACTCTGGTGCAAACACCAACAACATGGAAATCGGTTTGAAACAAGAACACTTGTGATACACAGTGGAATTGCGTGTGGGCTATGGGATATGTGGGGAGGGGTAGGAGGAAGAAAATTATCTTTGTTTCCAATGACAAGATGGGATGAACTCACCCAAAAAACGTAGAAGAATAGCAGAGTGGATTAGAATCCAGAATCCTACCATATGTGGTCTACAAGAAACACACATGAGGTGAGTAGATAATCACAAGGTAAGAATTAAAGGGTGGAGCAAGACCATCTCCAATGAATAATTCTTGGAAATGACCAAATAAAATAATCTTTAAAAAACACTAGAAAGCATAGGAATAGAATGGTCTTTCCTAAAAATAATAAACAGTATCTATCCAAAACCATCAGCCAACATCAACTACAATAGGAATAAACTAGATGCATTCCCATTATGATCAGGAGTGAAACAAGGATGCCCATTATCACTGCTATTATTTTTTTTTACATTATTTTATTTAGACTTTTTCAAACATTATTCCTTGGAAACAAAGATCATTTTCTTTTTCTCCCCCTCTTTCCATCACCCCTCCCATAGCCGACGCACGATTCCACTAGGTATCACACATGTCCCCTATTCGAACCCGTTTCCATGTTGTTGGTATTTGCATTAGGGTGTTCATTTAGAGTCTCTCCTCAATCATTTAGAGTCTCTCCTCAATCATGTCCCTTCCACCCCTGTAGTCAAGCAGTTGCTTTTCCTCGGGGTTTTTACTCCCACAATTTGTCCTTTGCTTGTGGATAGTGTTTTTTCTCCTAGATCCCTGCAGAATGATCAGAGACATTGCATTGACACTAATGGTGAAGTCCATTACATTTGATTGTACCACAGTGTATCAGTGTCTGTGTACAATGTGGGATGTGGCAAAGTCAGGACATTAATTCATTGTTGGTGGAGTTGTGAATTGATCCAATCATTTTGGATGGCAATTTGGAATTATGCCCAAAGGGCGATAAAAGACTGTCTGCCCTTTGACCCAGCCATAGCATTGCTGAGATTATACCCCCAAAGAGATAATAAGGAAAAATACATGTACAAGAATATTCATAGCTGCGCTCTTTGTGGTGGCAAAAAATTGGAAAATGAGGGGCTGCCCTTTAATTGGGGAATAGCTAAACAAATTGTGGTATCTGTTGGTGATGGAATACTATTGTGCTCAAAGGAATAGTAAAGTCGAGGAATTCCATGTGGACTGGAACAACCTCCAGAAAGTAATGCAGAGCGAAAGGAGCAGAACGAGGAGAACAATGTACACAGAGCCTGATACACTGTGGTATAATCGAATGTAATAGACTCCTCCATTGGTAGTAATGCATTGATCCTGAACAATACAGGGGGTTACAGGAGAAAAAAACACTATCCATATCCAGAGGAAAAAATAAAACTGTGGCAGTTAAAACACTAAAGAAAAACAATAGCTTAATCGCATGGGTCAAAGGGGATATAATTGGGGATATAGACTAAATGAACATCCTAGTGCAAATACCAATGACATGGAAATGGGTTCTGAACAAGAACACATGTGATACCCAGTGGAACTGCCCATAGGCTATGGGAGGGATTTGGGGAGGGTAGGGAGGAATAGAAAATTATTTTCATAACCAAGGAATAATATTTGAAATTGACCAAGTTAAAAAAAATGAATTCCATTTCATAACTGTAAGCTATTTTTATCGACTCTCCCCTATATCTGGAATTCTCTCCATAATCATCTCCTCCTCTGAAATCTGCTGTCTTCCTTCAATTCTCACTCTAAAACCCCTCTTTCACAAGAAGTCTTTCCCTTACCTCTTTATTCTAATGTCTTTTCTCTTTTGGTTTTCTCCAATTTGTCTTGTATATAGTGTTTGTGCATAGATGTTTATATGCTGTCTTTTCCATTAGCTAGTGAACTATTTGATAGATAGGACTTGTTTTTCACCTTTATATCCCCAGTGCTCAGCATAATAACTGGCATATGGTAGATCCCTAAAGATTTAAATAACTATTTTATTATTTGTTTTGAAAAAAAGAACACATGAAATGTTCATAAATATATGAATTATTAACACTTTCATTTTTATCTTCATTGGAATAACTTTAATTATAACAATAGATCATATTTATATCATTTTATAGTTGTTTTGTTTGTAATAGCATAATAGCTAGCATTTATATGGCATTTTAAGGTTTGGAAAGCATTTTACCAGCACCTCATTTGATCCTTCCAACAATTTTGGGATGGGGTGCTATTACTATCACCATTTTATAGATGATGAAATTGTGACAAATGATATGAAGTGATTGACTCAGGGTCTAGTAAATATCTGCAGATGGATTTGAACTCATGTTTTCCTGACTCCAGGTCCAGTGTACTACCCCCTAAACTATCTGCTGAATCTACAACACCTAGATTCCTTCTAACCTCTTTGAAATTATCCCAGTTCTCCACTTTTGTGTTCATTCAAATCTTTGGCATATCATTCAACCTTTCTGCATCTCCATTTCTTCATTTGTAGAATGATGTGATTGCATTTTTATTGTTCAGTAATTCAGTCATGTCCCACAAACCATAGTTATCCTTAGGGATTTATTGACAGGGATAATGGAGTGGTTTGCCATTTCCTTCTTCAGTAGATCATTTGTCAAGATCAGATTTGTCAGACAGTCAGAGGTTAAGTGATTTGCCCAGGGTCACACAGCTAGGAAGTGTCAGAAGCTGGATTTGAACTCAGGCATTCCTGACTTTAGGTCCAGAGCTCTTACGCATTGAGCTACAGTTACCACTGTGGTTGTACTAGAGGATATCTAAGGTGTTTTCCAAGTATATATTTATGATTCTATGATCCTATTATTTCTAAAGTTTCTTATTAGTCTAAAATTACAATCCTCTAATCTAGTAAGTATGAATGATGGTACTAAACATAATCATGAATTTGTATCCATCATCTTAAGGATTCTAATGGAATTTATTATGGTATGTGAGATTTAAAATGGTTAATGTCTTAAACTGTAGTGATTAAAATAGTGGAAGATATAAATTGTGATAGATATAAGAGAGGGTGAGTAAATTTGACCGCAGAAAATATGTTTCACTACAGTGTCTTGGGTTTTAAAATCAAATATAAGGTGGTTGCCAGGGAAATATTCCCAATTATTCAAATACCCAAGTCAATTGGGTTTTATAGAGATTTTAATTAACAATACAATGAGTAATCAAAGAAAGAGAGAGAGAGTAAGAAAGGAATAAGTATGAAAGGCCTCAAGCCAATATGGCCTAGACCTGAGCCTTAAGAGAGGAATCAGTCAGTTTTTTTACACTCACCACAAGGTCTGACTAAACAAGGATTTTAGTGACAGCAGGCCAGCTCCATCTCAGCGGTCCTCATCAGAGATCCTCCAAAAGGATATCTATCTCCTCAAGAGATTCTGCTTTTTCTTATATAGGGGTTTTTCTCCCATGTCACCTCCCCTAAGTCCCTACATCTACCAATCCCTGTAGATGTTTTCCAAAAAACAGCCCGTTTTGAATTCACAGCTGAGTAGATTAATCTCTTTAGTAAGAGAGAAAAAAAATGCTGCTGTGTTGACTAATTTCATTAAGAGAAAACCTCTGAGTAAGTTTTCACCTTTTAGGTCTAAGTAGTTTACAAGTTGCCCACCTTTATAGGTACTTAGTATCCCATTGTATCAATTCTAAAAGTCATGACTCAAAGAACTTCCTGTCCCTTCCATAAGCATGGATCAAAGTACTTTTCATTGTTCTCAAAAGAGCTCTCTGTCCTAAAACAGTCCTAAGTAGGGTGGAGTAGGGGTATTCCCAAGGCAAGGAGCCCTCACATTCAAGTAGAATTCTCACTATCTGCTAGGGAATTTTTTAAGTAGAATATTCCCCAAATGGGGTAAATTTCCAACATTCATAAGTCTGATAAATTTTGAGGTTTACAGGTAGGACAGTAGTTTTCTGATGCAACTTTCCCATATGGAGACATGAAAGGTCCCAACCTAGAGCTCCCTCTCAGACTTGATGAAATGCTGGGATTATACAAGTTACTATGACCTGATGACTAACTAACTAATTGGCATCTGCTGACTCTGTGACCCTGGGCAAGATAGTCTTTCAGTGTTCTAGGCAACTTTCTAAGATTATAAATTGCAAAAAAAGAGCTAAGCTGCATTTTAAAAGAGACTTTATTCATCTGTAACTTTGCTATAGAAATGAAATCAGATGTCCAGGTCTCATCTGTTGAAAATATATACTATTTTTTATCTTACTTTCAATATAAAAAAGAGTTTACCCTTCTCACTAATCTTATCTACCCCTCCTCAATGTCTACTCATTTATGCTTCTGGCTATATATTCAACTCCCCATTTGTATATAATGTAGCCTGTATCAGGGGTTCTTAAGATTTTTGTACCTATATCATGGACCTCTTTGTCAGTCCAGTTTAATATATGAATATGCAGGTTGAAGCATGATATTCTTCACTTTATTTCCTTCATGAGTTTTTCTTTAGAATAACATATGTCTTCTTTGACAATATGACAAAAATGGAAATATATTGCATGACAGTACATATACAGCCTATAACATATTATCTATTGTTTTGGGGAGACAGGAAGTATGGGAGGGAGAGAAAATGGATCAATTGTACCTACATGTAATCTAGAATTATTAAAAATATGCATCTCAATGCATTAAATAAAATATCTAGAGTTACAAAGAAAATCAGTTCTATTAGAATGTAGTCTCTCTCTTTATCTTTAAAACATGAATCACTGGTTAAGAACTCCTCTTTTATATAAATCAAAGGTCAAAAATCTTTCCCCTCCTTCTCTTGAGGACAAAGAAAACCCACTGTATTAATAACATAAGGAATATGCTTACAGGATTACTGGTGCTATGGCAATAAATCTTTGTTCTTTGCTTTTCAACAACTCTGGTTAGCTGGAGGATTGAGGATGCACGTTTCCATATTGTTATATTTTGTTTGGTTGCGTTGGCAATGGCACTGATTAGGTATCAGTTCTCTCTTAGAACAATAGCAAGCCATACAGTGATCAGCAGGGATGCCTCAGAGTCATGAGTCTTGCCTAGAATTTCATAGAATGCTGCATTTCTCTCAAAGAAATGACTCGCATAAATTGTCTATATTTTTAGCCTCTCAGGAAGATGTTACATTTTCCCAGCTAGTTTGTAGAGGTTTGACAATAAGCAGCCAACTGGAAATAATTAAATGCCAGAGAATACTTAAAATTCAGGCAACGTGAGTACTTGATATAACAAACACATCATAAATATGCTGTCCTTCCTGACAATGTCTTACTCCACACTTCTCTCTTATTCTCCACTCATAATAGATAATCGGAACTAATTCTCTATTACACCATGTTTCCTTTCACACAGACCAAGAAAGGAGTCATAGAATCACAGATCTAGAACTTAAGGCATCTTAGAAAGCTTTCAAGTACAATACCTACATGTTTATAGATGAAGAAAATAAGGCTCAGAGAGGTTAAGTGATTTGTCCAGTCACACAACTGGTAAGTATCTAAGCTACCTTGGATTTGAATCCAGGTATTTCTGCTTCTAAGTCATTAGCCTATCTTCTACAGAACACTGCCTCTCTTAAAGGGCTTACTGTGCACTCAGGAAGAGGCAAAACTATATACACTTTTATATGTCTTACAAATTTGAAAATGCTCTAAAGTAAATCCTGGAAGATAAGTAGTGCCATTTTCATGACCTTCATTTGACAGTTATAGACCCCTCAGCTTGTTCGTCATCATCCGTATTATAAACAATAAAGCTGAAACTCAGATCCAAGTATTTTAACTATAAACCAAAAACACATTTTAAAGCATAAAATATAATTTTAACCAGAAATTTCCTAAGCATTCCCTTATCTGAACCTATGAGACCTAGGATTTGGAAAATGTCACTTTTTTCAAGCTCTTAATTTTGATAAGCAGAAATAAGCATGAGTGGAGTCCCTGCCTTGCATTTTGCAAAACTGAAAAATGCTTGTGGGAAGAAGAATACTAATGATTTCCAAACTTAAATACATTTTTATGTGTTTTTCTATTTTTCAATTTATTGTGACTCCCTTAGATTCTCATTTCTTTTTTTTTTTTGATTTAAACTTTTTATTTGGTCAATTTCAAACATTATTCATTGAATAAAAAAATAATTTTCTTTTTTCCCTCCTCTCCTGCCAACCCTCCACTAGCCAACTATAGCTGACATATAATTCCACTGTGTATCATATGTGTCCTTGTTCAGAACCCATTTCCATGTTGTTGCTATTTGCACTAGGATGTTCATTTAGAGTCTCCATCCCCAATCATGTCTCCTCGGTACCTGTATTCAAGCAAAGCCTTTCTTCGGTGTTTTTGTTCCGACAGTGTGTCCTCTGCTTGTGAATCGTGATTTTTCTTGTAGATCACTGCAGGTTGTTCAAGATCACTGCATTGACACAAATGGAGAAGTCCATTACATTCGATTGTACCACAGTGTGTCAGTCTCTGTGTACAATGTTGTCCTGGTTCTGCTCCTCTCACTTTGCATCACTTGCTTGAGGTTGTTCCAGTCTCCAAGGAATTCCTCCACATTATTATTACATTGAGCACAATAGTATTCCATCACTCCTATGCCAAAATTTGTTCAGCCATAAAAAAATTGAAGGGCATCTCCTCATTTTTCAGTTTTTTGCCACCACAAAGAGCGCAGCTATGACCATTCATGTACAGGTCTTTTTCCTTATTATTTCTTTGGGGTATAATCCCAGCAATACTATGGCAGGGTCAAAGGCAGACAGTCTTTTATCGCCCTTTGGGCACAGTTCCAAATTGCCCTCCAGAATGGTTAGATCAAATCACAACTCCACCAGCAAAGAATTAATGTCTTTACTTTACCACATCCCTCCGACATTCATTACTTTCCATAGCTGTCATGTTGGCCAGTCTGCTAGTTGAGGTGATACCTCAAACTTGTTTTGATTTGCATCTCTCTGATTATCAGAAATTTAGAACACTTTTTCATGTGCTTATTAATATTTTGATTTCTTTAGCTGAAAAATGCCTATTCCTGTCCCTTACCCATTTATCAATTGGAGAATGGCTTGATTTTTTTGTATAATTGATTTAGCACTTAGTAAATTTGAGTAATTAAACCTTTGTCAGAGGTTTTTATGAAGATTGTTTCCTAATTTGCTGCTTCCCTTCTGATTTTATTTACATTGGTTTTGTTTTGTACAAAAACTTTTTTAATTTGATGTAATCAAATGTGTTTATTTTGCATTTTGTGACTCTTTCTAAGTCTTGCTTGGTTTTAAAGTCTTTCCCCTCCCAAAGGTCTGACATGTATACTACTCTGTGTTCACCTAATTAACTTATAGTTTCCTTCTTGATGTTCAGGTCAATCACCCATTCTGAGTTTATCTTGGTGTAGGGTGTGAGGTGTTGATTCAAACCTAGCTACTGCTAGTGTTTCTAGTTCAATGTTGAATAATAAAGGTGATAAGGGGCATCCTTGTTTCACTCCTGATCTTATTGGGAATGCATCAGGTTTATCCCCATTGCATATGATGTTGGATGATGGTTTTAAATAGATACTTTCTATTATTCTTAGGAAGGAACCTTCTATTCCTATACTTTCTAGTGTTTTTTATAAACATTATTTTATGTGGTCATTTGCAAACATTATTCATTGGAGACAAAGATCATTTTCTTTTCCTCCCACCACCGCTCCCATAGCCAACACAGGATTCCACTGTGTAACACAAGTGTTCTTGATTCGAACCCATTTCCATGTTGTTGGTATTTGCATTAGAGTGTTCATTTAGAGTCTCTCCTCAGACATCTCCCCTCAACGCCTGTAGTCAAGCAGTTGCTTTTCCTCAGTGTTTTTACTCTCAGAGGTTGTCCTCTGCTTGTGGATAGTTTTTTATCTCCAAGATCACTGTAGATTGTTCAGGGACATTCCATTGACAATAATGGAGAAGTCCATTACGTTTGATTGTACCACAGTGTGTCAGTCTCTGTGTACAATGTTTTCCTGGTTCTGCTCCTTTCGCTCTGCATCACTTCCTGGAGGTTGTTCCATTCTCCATGGAATTCCTCCACTTTATTATTCCTTTGAGCACACCAGTATTCCATCAACAACATATACCATAATTTGTTCAGCCATTCCCCAATTGAAGTCATCCCCACATTTTCTAATTTTTGGCCACCACAAAGAGTGCATCTATGAATATTCTTGTACAAGTCTTTTTCCTTATTATCTCTTTGGGTACAAGCCCGGCAGTGCTATGGCTGGATCAATGGGCAGACAGTCTTTCATCGCCCTTTGGGCATAGTTCCAAATTGCCCTCCAGAATGGTTGGATCAATTCATAACACCACCAGAAATGAATTAATGTCCCTACTCTGACAATGGTGAGACATCCTTTCAAAACCTATGGGATGCAGCCAAAGCAGTACTCAGGGGGAAATTTATATCCTTGAGTTCATATATAAACAAATTAAGAAGGGCAGAGGTCAATGAATTGGTATGGAAATTAAAAAACTAGAAAGTGAACACATTAAAAATCCTCAGATGAAGACTAAATAAGAAATCCTAAAAATCAAAGGAGAAATCAATAAAATTGAAAGTCAAAGAACTATTGATTTAATAAATAAGACTAGTAGCCGGTACTTTGAAAAAACAAATAAAATAGGCAAAGTACTAGTCAATATAATTTAAAAAAGGAAAGAAGAAAAGCAAGTTGACAGTATCCAAGGTGAAAAGGGAGACCTCACATCTAATGAAGAGGAAATTAAGGCAATCATTAAAAACTACTATGCTCAATTATATGGCAAAAAATATGGCAATCTATGTGATATGGATGAATACTTAACAAAAATATAAATTGCCTAGACTAAAAGAGGAAGAAATAAATTACCTAAACAACCCCATATCAGAAAAAGAAATTGAACAAGTCATCAAAGAACTCCCTACGAAAAAATTCCCAGGTCCAGATGGATTCACAAATGAATTCTATCAAACATTCAAAGAACAACTAATCCAATATTATACAAACTATTTGACAGAATAAGCCAAGAAGGGGTTCTACCAAATTCTTTTTATGACACAAACATGGTACTGATCCCAAAGCCAGGCAGATTAAAAACAGAGAAAGAAAACTATAGACCAATTTCCCTGATGAATATAGATGCAAAAATCTTAAATAGCATACTAGCAAAAAGTCTCCAGCAAGTCATCACAAGGGTTATCCACTATGATCAGGTAGGATTCATACCAGGAATGCAAGTATGGTTCAATATTAGGAAAACCATCCACATAATTGACCATATCAACAAGCAAACCAACAAAAATTACATGATTATCTCAGTAGATGCAGAAAAAAAGCCTTTGACAAAATACAACACCTATTCCTATTGAAAACACTTGAAAGTATAGGAATGGAAGGGTCGTTCCTAAAAATAATAAACAG
Organism: Monodelphis domestica; assembly: GCF_027887165.1. NCBI lineage: Eukaryota > Metazoa > Chordata > Mammalia > Didelphimorphia > Didelphidae > Monodelphis > Monodelphis domestica. The sequence goes on along the minus strand of NC_077232.1, from coordinate 307,856,173 downwards.
TCTATATCTAAAACCATCAGCAAACATCATCTGCAATGGGGATAAACACAAAGCCTTCCCAATAGGATCAGGAGTAAAACAAGGATGCCCATTATTACCTTTATTATTTAATATTGTACAAGAAACACTAATAGTAGCAATTAGAGAAGAAAAAGAAATTGAAGGTATTAATATTGGTAATGAGGAGACGAAGCTGTCACTCTTTGTGGATGATATGATGATTTCCTTAAAGAATCCTACAGAATCAACCAAAAAGCTAGTTGAAATAATCAACAACTTCAGCAAAGTTGCAGGATACAAAAATAAACCCACATACGTCATCAGTATTTTATATATCTCCAACCCAGTTCAGCAACAAGAATTAGAAAGAGAAATTCCATTTAAAGTCATCTGAGACAATATAAAATACTTAGGAATCTATCTGCTGAGACAAACACAGGCACTTTATGAACACAACTAAAAAACACTCTCCCCACTACTAAAACTAGATCTAAACAAGTGGGAAAACATTGATTCAATCTGATCTGAGACACTTCCTAGCTGTGTGATCCTGGGCAAGTCACTTAACCACCATTGCTTAGCCCTTACCATTCTTAAGCCTTGGAACCAATACACAGTAATGATTCTAAGGTAAAAGGTTAGGGTTTTAAAAAAATTACTAGCATACCCTGGCATTAAGTATGTTTGTATATATGGATATGTGTGTGTATGTGTTTGTGTGTGTTTTATATTATATATATCTAGGTCTGGTTTCAAGAAGAGTTGAGTTTAGAATCTAATTTCAGACATTCTCTTATTGTGTGATCCTTTTCAAGTAACTTCTTCTCTATCTCAGTTTTCTTAATTCTAAAATGAGATAGTAACAACACCACTTCCCAGGATTTTTATGAGGCTCAGATAAGATAATTATTATATAGTATTTAATACAGTGCCTTGAATATAAGAGGTATTCAATAAATGTATCCTTCCTCCCTCCCTCCCTTCCTTCCTTCTTTCCTACATCCCTCCCTTCCTTCTTTCTTCTTTCTTTCCTTTCTTCTCTTCACAACTACCTCACTTGCACTAAACGTGACATAAAGGAATACTAATGTCTGTCTGTGGGCACTAGATCTCACAAGTGATTCATAGTGTGAATATTAGATTTTCTCCATTTTGTTTAGTCTTAGAATTCTAGCAACCAGAAATGTATATACCCCTACTTAAGGACTAAGTATTGAGGAGGATGGCCTATGACCAACATGTGCTAGCAAGTGACAAATAAGAAGCAACTGACAAACCCCCTGGGCTGTCCTAAGTCAAGCTTAAGCTACCATTGGTATATGTGAGATGCAGGAAGTTATGTAAATAATGGTCTATATATTTTGCATCACTTCCTCTCACCAGGCTCTCTCTCAAGGAGACATTGGGCTCTTTCAGCATTGGGAGCTCGTGGCAGCATTCTTAGCATGCTTGGTGAGTGGTTTAGGCTGATTCCTCTTTTCCTTTACCTCCTAAAGTGCTATCATCCTAGGAGGCCCCTCATCTTGGAGGAGGCCTCATGACTGGAAGCCGATCTAGATTGGGAAGGCACCTTGGCCTAAGTCTCTGAACTCCTATCTGGCTTGCCAGAGCAGTCCAATTGCTTTTCCTCTCTCTCTTCTTCTTAATTTCTTCCTTCTATTGTAATTAAACCACCATAAAAATCCCAAACTGACTTTAGTATTTTATTGGGATTGGATTTTAATCCCTGGTGACCACTAGTATAATATATTCAGTCAATAACCCTAATTTTTACCCTTAACAATAGAAAATGAATATATTTGCTATTGTTTAGGAAAGGTAAAATTATGAGGGAATCTATACAATAGCTGCATCTGGAGGAGTCTATTTATTAGCTTTAATCAAAACCATTTTGAAGATGCACTATATCCAATGACTATGATCACTCAGTGTTTCATTTTATGTTTAGATTAGTGCTAATGTCATTAGAGATTTGGGGTAGTGCTGACATGTGGCAATGTTCTAGTTGTATCAAGTACTGGAATATTTTTAAACTAAAAAATAAGACCTAGAAGAATAGAAAGGAGGTCAGTTAAAAAAATTCCCTTGAGAAAATCCCAAGGGGGTGAAGAATGCATGTCTCTAGGAGTTTACATTGCAGATCAATGGACAATCCAATTAATCAATCAAAGTTTTAACTACAGTGTGAGATATTCACACAAAGAATGGAAAGATCCCTACACTTAATGAGTTTGCATTTGAATGGGGCAGATAGTTGCCCCAGTCCTGATTAGTGTAAATATTTAATAAATGTTTTCACAATTATTTAAAAAAATACAAAATATTTAATGAACCACAAAACTCATAAGTACAGATACACAGAAAGTCATACATATAAGGTCATTTAAGAAGGAGTACATAGAGTTTTATTGGTGCATAAATTAAGGACACTGCCAATGGATGAAGATTTAGGTTCACAACTGAATAGGAAAAGGAGACATTATAGACTACAAATGCAAAATGAGGCATGGCCAATGTGGAAGTTTGTTTTGCTTCACTATGAAGGTTCATTGCAAGGATTTAATGTTCTTTCTTTATGTGGTATTGGGGAGGCTAGTAGATAGGAGAGAAAATGAATCCTTGATAATTGAAGAAAACTGAACTATGTTTTTTTAAGAAAGAATTGTGCCAGAGAAATTAGCTAAAAAATAAAAAAAATTAAAAAAAGATATACCTGGAAAATGAAATGGGCAGGTAGTGGAATAAAGAAAGGGATGATTAGAATCTACTTACTTTAAAGTTCAAGAGGAAGGCCCCCAGCATGTTAAGTGGATGTGATGTGGTCAACTTATTTTGGACTTGGCTACACAGGATGGGCATGAAGGAATGGGTCTTTTGGGGACTGTCCCCATTTAACTAAATTATTCAAAAACTTTTGTAGTTTTTCAGCTCTGTGATGTGGTTATATCCATATCTTAGGCCTGGATGAGATATATTCTTCCCTATATCTAGAGTTACTGAATCCCTCAGAGATTAGAAGGTATTCCTTTGACCTGAAGTAATAAAGGTCCAAGCTGAAGAAGGACAGAGGCCTTCAACTCAAATTCTGACCTTTATAGGGAAAGATGAATCTACTTTTCTGCTTCTGCTAATCTTTAAGGTTTCTTGGTAGTCAGTGCATTTACTGCTTTCCAAAGTTCTATTCTGGTCAGAGTGATATGAGATTGAATCCCCAGGCCCTTGAGCCAAATAGAACTCTTAGGATAGGACTTGGGTCCAAACAAACATCTCAGAAGTCTTTTGGTCAAGTCCAAAGTCTAGGATCAGACTCTCCCATCATCTGGAATGTTTTTATCTTCAGAGACTGGACCTGGCTTTAACCCATGGACTTTGAGCCAATATATTGTAATGGAAAGAAATCAGTATTTGAGTCAGGAGACCTGGCCTGGAATTCTAACCGCACCTCTCATTAGCTATAGGATCTTTGAAAGTTACTTTAACTTCTTGATTCTGTTTTCTCACCTGTAACAAGGGGGAATAATCCTTGCATTTTCTACTTATCAAAGATATCTTGTAGTCAAAGCCTTGTCAACATCAAAAAGTTTACCCTCATCCTCATCCTTAATTATTATTAAAAATTTCAACCTCATAATTAAATACTGAGAGAGTTTTGAGGTTTCAAAGATTGATTTTTAAGATATCACAGATTTAGAATTAGGAGAGAATCTGGCTCAAGCTTCTTATTTAACAAGTGAAAGAATTAATTGTGACCCAGAGAGGTTCAGTGATTATCTAGGGGTCACACAGTCAAATAGTAACAAACAGAGCTGGGACTTGAGTTCTAATCCTCTGACTCAAGACACATTGCTTGAGACACTGATGTTAACATCCTGATCCAATGAAGTTCTGTGCCAAGACAGAATAGCTAGAATCTGGATTCAGAAAGATACCTGCTAGCTGAGGACTCTGAGAAAGTCACATAATCTATGTCTGTCTCAGTTTCTTCAGATACAAAATGAGGATAATATTTTCTGTTAGGGGTTTTTGTGAGGATAATTGTGATGGCATTTGTAAAGTGCTTAGCACAGACTCTGATATTGGGAAAGATTGAAGGCAAAAGAAAAAGGGGAAGGCACAGGTTGAGATGGATAGAGAGTGCCAGCAAAACAAAGGAATGTGCACACATTTGGATAAAAAGTGGAGGACCGAAAGTTCTGATGTGCTATAGTCATGAAGAGAGTTGCCCATGATTGAATGAGTAAACAACAGCAGAAAGATCCTCTTTTGAGGCAGATAGGTGGATCAGTGGATAAAACTCCAGGCTTGGAGAGGGGAGGTCCTGGGTTCAAATATGGTCTCAGATACTTCCTAGCTATGTGATCCTAGGCAAGACATTTAATGTCCATTA